>NC_134358.1:463854033-463974033 GCF_048569485.1 Anomaloglossus baeobatrachus
AAGGCTTTGGTCGCAGGGTGGATTTTTGGCATGTTGTCAGATGTCAAGTTGCAATTCAACTGAAGGTCTGGCTTGCTGGATTACTTTTTATACACATCCACTAATTAACCGATCATTTAGTGAGCACAGGTGACGACGAAGTAAACTAGGATTGGGTGCATTATATGACAAGGCGACAAAACTTTTGTCTTGCCAAAATCTGACCTTTCTGTGTTCATTAAATGATCAATATATCAGCTTTGCAGCAACTTTATTTTCATAACCTAAACCAAATTTGGGAGGGTTTCAGCTTTCAAAAGAGTAATTTATGAAACCAATATATGAATTTAAAGTCAGGTTATAAGATTTTATTTACATAACATGGATAAGCGACAGAACTTCAGTCAGGGACTGTACCTAGCATACCTTGACCATTTGTCTAATACAGGTATTGCTCAAAGAGACTGTATTATCTCTTTGGAAAGCGGTTACGGCAATCACTGCAGCTGCTCTGCTCTCTCCGGTGCCTATATTTTACTAAATAAAGACATTGCAAAACGAGACACATGAAACACAGAATTTATTTTTCCACATCTGTAATTAAGCATTCCTACTTACAAAGTGATCGAACTAAGGTTACAGAAGTATTTTATTGAACTGCTTATTATCCTATCCCAAATATAAACTGGGATAGATAGCATTACCACATATAAATATGGACGGCTGTCTGGGAAGATAGCCCGGGAGATCATGCAGATAACCCACTACTGTCATGAAATGTCAGGGAAGACAGCCCAGGACATCACGCAGATATCCCATCTCTGCCATAAATTTGTCACAAACAGCACTCCGCTGCCTCCAATCGTCAGGACAAAACGCAATTGACTGACAATTTATGGACGAGGTGATGGCTGATTTTGCTACTAGGTAGATGATTGGGAGCTTTCACAGTGAAGTACAGTATATACCTCTGACAAAAGTAAAAGAAAATCCGGCGATATGGAGGAAGCTTGTATCGTAGACGTAAAAGCTTTTAATGAATCCAGCATGTAAAACCATAGTCAGACAAAGACATCAAAAAGTGATTTAAAGTAAAGTACCCCTGAAAACCGACACGTTTCACTTTATGAAGGAAGAATTCAAAAGTCTCTGAGTTGTGGAGAATTGGGACCACCTCAATCAGGTGTTCAATCAGATGATGAAAAACTGAAAAATCTTGTATCAGCTGCAAATCTGTCATGGAGCAGCTACCACAGGCCATGTCACAGCCCGTCATGACACTGGTAAACTGTATGTGTTCAAGTTTCTCATGGTCCTCATATCTGTCCCCATCTCCCTTAGCGCTGATTCTCACTCCTTTGAGGGGATCCTCAGCAACATCACACCACAATGTGACATTGCTGAGTTTGCCTGTACAATGAAACACATCATCATCATATACAACATTGATATTCACATAATCAACCTTTAGTTTACATGAAGCTTGTACTCTTTCCCAGCTTGCCGCTATTGCGCTGCAGTCTCTCACTCAGCTTGAGCCTGTTACTCGGCAGCCTCTCGCTCGACTTCGGCCTGTCGCTGGCTTGCTTGGCATTCTCACAGCACTCATGCTTTGCTTGGCATTCTCACAGCACCAGCTGCCTGGTCACATTCTCCAACATTGCTGCAGAATGAGTGGCATGCAAGAGTTCATTTGACTCTAGGAGTATTGGTTGCTGGTAGATTTCTCTGAGTGGGAAAGTTCTGGAACCAGATCCATTACTGGTTCTCCTGGTGCTCCATTGGTCATACGCTCAGGTGCCATATTGGGCTGGTCCCTGACATCATCCTCAACCAGGCACAGATATCTTTTTTTTGTTTTGTCTGGCCTATCAATACCTCATTTTTTTCACATACGGATTAGCACCGCTTTCTCATGCTTCTTATAAGCAGCTGCCATCTTAGAAGTCAATGGCGAAATAAAGTTTTGGCAGTATTGGGCCAAGGCAGGTTGATGCACATCCCTTGCCTGGTGCATGTGTTGAACTTGGTGGTGCAGATGTGACGCCCTGGCAAAACCAGGTAGTCACAGTTAGGCCCTCGCATAACACCTTCCCTCACTTAGGAAACACACAGCCGACCTGAAACCCTAGTAACCCCCCTTAGGGAAAGACAGACACACTAGTAGGCGGAACCAGGCAGTTGTACACGCCCACCCAGGGGTCTAGACAGCCCGGGGCGGGAAAACAAGTAGATAAGTTTGAAGTTCAAGTTGAGAGGAGTGTGGGCTGGAGCTAGGTGTAGCTCCAGCAGAGGAGGTTCAAGTTGAACGGTGCCAGGGTAGGAGCCCTGGTGCCTTTGGCTAGGTGGCAGACGGTGGTCTCCATCAGCAGGAGATGGGAAGATGGCTCGACAGAACCGAGCTGAACCGGGACAGGGTTGTAGCCCGCCGGTACCGACACCGGGAACCGACCCGGAAACCGGAGCACAAAGGGGGGTACTCGGACCCTGAAGCCAGGACCGGAAACGAGCGTCCTGGTTGTTTAACCGATTGAGGCCAGGAGTAGAGGTCCTGTCCCACCCAAAGTCCCTCATAGAGGACAACAGCCCACCGATAGGGTAGGGGGTCACCGCCAGGGTCCATAGATCCCACGGGCCAGCGTCTGCGGGCACGGCTCCTTAGGCCACATCCAGCCGGGAGCGGATTCCTGAGTTCCAGACTAGGAAGTCCACCTTACACAAAGACAGTGCAGAGGGATCCGAATGCAACCGGCCGTGGCACCGGCCACCAACACCTTGGTTTACTAAAGACTCGTGTGATTCATTGACTGAGTAAAGTAATCAAACATCCCCCTTGCAGTCGCTATACCCTGCACAAAGACACTGGGCCCCGGGGCAACCATCCCTACCCACAGAGAGGTTAACATCCAGCTACTGCTACATCTCCCCCTGGTGCCCCATAACAGCAGCGGTGGTGTCCCAACTCATCACACACCTAGCCCATACATCTACGCCCCCCCCATTTTTTTTGGCGTCTCCGTGAGACCCCCGGGTCCGGAGACCCTCGAGCCACCCCTCTTAGGAGGTCTGGATCCGAGCAGTGGTGGCTGCTGGCACGGGGGCTGCACACCCGAAAACCTGGCGCTGTGAACAGGATACCATCAGGACAGCATGGCCAACCCATCTGGCAAGCCCGCAGTGAAGGAGCCCGTGCCCGGAACAGCCGACTGGGTAGAAGCTCAGACCGAGCGTATGTGCCGCCGGATCCAGGTGCAGGCGAGCTTTCTGCTCAAACGATGGACGGCCAAGGAGACGGAGTTAGCTGCAGCCGTTCGGGCCCGTGAAGTGGAGGCAGCCTGGGAGAAGCGGGTAAGCGACCCACGCCCCTATGTCCCCCAGGGACCGGCCGACCAGGCTGAGGGGCCCAATCTGCCCCTGCCCGCCACGCTGCCTCCATCGCCGCCCGCACCTGTTGCTGACACCCCGCTCGGTCCGCTGCCACCAACACCGGCAGCGGTTTCCGTTCCGCCTGCCCGTGAGGACCCGCCAGCGGAAGCCGCCGGCAGCGAGCCTGGCACCGCCCCGGCACCCGTACCAGCTCCACGCCAGCGCACAGCCAGAAAGATGTCCCGTCTGGTCCCGGAGGAAGCAGCGCCCTCGATGACGACGGCCCCGGCAATTTGCCCGGCCACAGCGGGGACAGTCCCCTTTCGGAAGCCAGCACCCCCGAGGACACTGACCGCTCTGAAGCTCCCGGCCTCGGCTGAAGCAGGGGAGGGATGCACCTGCGGGGTAGCAGAGCGGGCCATGTCACAGCAGGGCCCTCCATTGCCAAAGGTTGCCGGTCGAAGCCAGCACGGAGTGACTCCGGCTGGGCCCGTCCCCCGTGCAGGTTGAACCAGAGCAGCCAGCAGATGATCTGCACTGGGAGCGGCAGCGGCACCAGCTGGGCAAGGAGATTGCCGCCCGGGAGAAAAGGAAGGTGGAGGTCCTGTCCTGGACCTACAGTGAGAAGGACCATCTGAGGAACGCCACTTTCCGGGTGAGGGGCCCGATGTACCAAGGCCAGGTCCGGCACTTTAACCCCCAAAAGAGGAGCGGCTTCATTTACAAGTCGGGCCTGGAGGCCGAAATCTTCGTGTCCCGGAGGGACGTGGTCTCTCATCTGCCTGTTGGCCACCCAGACCGGGACCTGGAGCCCGGAGAGCTGGTGACGTATACCCTGCATTGCGGAGAGAGGGGGTGGTTCACCCTAGACGTGAAAAGATTGTTGAGCGAAGGTGAAAGGCATTACCTCCGCCCCTCTCTGCCACTCTCCAGCCCTGAAGAGGATGTTTAGGTAGCGGTTCACCGGCTATCTCCCTTGCATAGTCACCGTTAGGACTGTTAACCGTTCCAGTTTAGTAAAAATATTTTGACAAAAGACAATGGCCGTGAACTTTCAGGCCAACCCAAGAACTTTTGGGTCTTGTAAATAGTCCCTGACCAACCTTCTCACCTGCCACAGTCTCTGGAGAGGCTGATTGGAGGAAGGGCCTGCGGTAGAGTCGTCCGAGGCCCTGTCACCAGCAAAACCGGTGACTACCCTCCTGGTCAGTGGTCCCCTGGACGTGGGGCCCTTGAAAAAGGACTGCCGGGTAAGGAACTTTTTACCTGGCCCGTAGGGCAACACCCGGACCTACCATAGACTTGGGCAAGGGCTGCGCACCAGTGCTTAGCGGTGGCACCAGGGGGCAGGTTGTTTTAGGTGGGTGAGGTGAGAAGGACCCGGTCCGTCCCGTTCCGGCTTTAAATGTGCAACTTTTAAGAAAAATGCCTCCCATAAGGGAAGAAACCAAATATACCTTGATGTAAATATGTTAGTATACTTGAATTGGGTTTTACCCCTTTTATATCTTTTTAAATTCCTGTTCAGTAAATGGTTGGTGGTCGGACAGCCCGCGGACAGTCTGTATTAAACCAAGGGGGAATGTGACGCCGTGGCAAAACCAGGTAGTCACAGTTAGGCCCCCGCATAACACCTTCCATCACTTAGGAAACACACAGCCGACCTGAAACCCTAGTCACCCCCCCTTAGGGAAAGACAGACACACCAGTGGGCGAGACCAGGCGCTTGGACACGCCCAGCCAGGGGTCTAGACAGCCCGGGGCAGGAGAACAAATAGATAAGTTTGTAGTTCAAGTTGAGAGGAGTGTGGGCTGGAGCTAGGTGTAGCTCCAGCAGAGGAGGTTCAAGTTGAACGGTGCCAGGGTAGGAGCTCTCAGATGGCTCCTCCCACCTCCCCAGTTGCTCTGTTCTACCCTATAGGAGCAGGGATGGGTCTTACGACCCCTCCCAGCATGCAGCATGGGAGGGTTGTCTGCCACTTTCCCTGGTCCCAGTGTGTTCCTAGCAATGGGTGTAATGTGGATTTACCAAGGGACCGGAGTTCACTCTCTTCCTCTCCCAGAATAGGGCATCACACCGCTGGATGGGGTGCAATGACCTGTGGCGACGGAAGCCTCAGGGGCGCCACACTCCCCCACAGCGAATCCCAGCACGTCCTCGGGCTGAAAAACAACAAAAACATGTGGAAGAACTGCAAAACATTTTTGTTATGAATAACAGTAAACATCTCTTCCCTTTATGGGAGGCACAATGATTCAAACGTTACGAACTTCTTATAAAGAAACTTCTACGTGTGCACTTCCAGTCCAATGCATGGTTCGGGCACATCCCCCATAATTCTGGTAGGGGGCACAACGGGTGCAACTATATACATTTCTTGGCTACAAGTCCAGTAGCCTGGCAGTTCGTTCAGCTTCATTTTAAACGCAAGGCACATAAACAACATACCAGCCACTAAGTCCAGTGGCCTGGTAAGACATGACACAAAAACATTCACCGGGGACCACATTCCAGTTCCGTGGCCCGGTACATATAAACATGGGGGGTGACATCTTCAAAAAGTACAAGGGGCAGTAAAGCAGGAAAGGGTGTCGTCTTCGAAAAGCACATTAGGGCAGCACATAAGGGACATCTTCACAAAGAATGAGGGGCAGACAGGGGCTATATACAGTTCAGCATTTTCTTACTTCTTTACATGTAGGGATTCTTCTCCGGCTCCCCACCTGGCAGCAGGTAGACAGCGGTCAGCACAGTCTGCGTTTGCTGGTCTTGGTGGGCCGCGCCTGGCATGGCGGCGGCCTGTATTGGAGTCGCTGCTGTGACCGATTCTTGACGGGCCGCACCTGGCATGGCTGCGGCCTGGGCTTGGCGGGCCGCATCTGCGGCGTGGATTAACGTCGCCGCTGCGGCGGGATCTTGCTTGTCCGAGCGGGGTATCGCTGCTGGGGCCTGAGCTGGACGGGCCGGGCTTGGCGTCGCTGCTGCGGTGTGGATGGGCGTCGCTCTGGCGGCAAAATCTTGGCGGGCCGCACCTGGCGTCTCTCCAGGAACTGCGGGCATGGTAGCGGGGGTTGGGGCACTCGCGCTGGCAGGGGCATTAAATGACTCACCCCTCAGCAGCATCTCCGGTGTTCTGGCGGTCACTGCTCCGTGCGTCGCTTGCCGGATCTGCTGCATCACCTTCGCCTGCAGCCTTTCACACCACTGGTCCATCTCCCAGCCCCACCAGTCAGCGGAGTCTAGCTCTGGATCGCTGCGTGTGGACGCCATTCTCTCTGCGTCTCCTTCTGCACGATCTCCCAGCAGCAGGCTCGTCGCTTCTTCTAGTAGCAGACTTTTGATGTTGCTCAGCAGCAGGCTGGTAACTTCCCGCTCCTTCATCCTGTCAGCCATCCTCCCGACCTCAGCCTTCAGCTCAGCGGCGGTCACAGGCCTGATCCAGGTAAGCTCCTCCTGGCCTCCGCTTGCAGGAGCCATTTTCTCTCTCTGCTGGTCTGGCATTTTGACTTGTTCTGCCAGCCGGCCAGCTTTTCTAGGTGCCATTTCTTCCTCTTCCGCCTTCCATGGCGGGCACTGCTTCGCGCTCTTTTCTTGGACAAGGGGGCGGGGCTTCTCTTTGCGCCCTTTCTTCTTGCACGCCCCCCTTCTTCCCGCGCTCAGTGGCTTCAATGGCGGCAGTTTCTCACAGTAAACACAGGCTATTTCATGATTCTTCAGGCGCACAGTACCCGGTGATACCGGGCACGAAATCCTGTTCGTGACGCCAAAATTGACTCGCCCACCCCAGGGCTATGGGACACTCGGTGCCGGGCCGGACTAGTCCGGTGGTAGTCAGTGGTGGCTGGGCCCGGCTCCGTGGCCCTGGTGGGTGTCAGTAGAATATGTGGCTAGGTGAATAAAGTTTGTGTTCGTGATGCCACCTGTGGTATGCGGCTATTAAGCCGCCGCTGCTGTGTGAGGCCACCGGGATGATGTTATGGCAGCAATGGTGGTACTGCTCCCCACAGGTGGAGCAATGCCCGGGGCACAGTTGGTGCTCGTGAATGTCTATGCAGCTGAAATAACAGAGACCACTCCAAGGGTGCAGTTCAAGTTCTTTACTCACAATTCTTGTCAGGGCCCAGGGGCCCTTGGACTGCTGGGACCACTGTCAGGGACCTCCGCCGTTTCTGGGTGATTCTGAGAGTAAAAGCCGGTACCCTTCTCTTTAGTGTCTCTATCTTCTGCTGTCTTCCTTAGCCTTGCCTTTTATAGGATGAACCTGGCTTGGCCTCCACTACAGCCTCCAGGCTGGGGGGTCACCTGTCGGCTGATTACCCCTTTTCTGGAAGGTCTGCTATGGGTTCTGGCCCGGGGAGTTTACAACATTCCCTGGGCCTCATTTTTTACAGTTTGGAGATGATCTTTGCACTCCTCCAGTCTCTAGGGACCGTCCCCTGTTGCAGCTTGATCCCTCCACCGATCTTCTTGTGGAACAGGCCACCGCAGCTCTAAACTGCCCTGGACAGCTCTACAGACTACCCGTGGCCCTGCGACTCCTTCTGTTCTCTGCGTGGTGTCACCTGGACCCTCCGAGTCCCAGGATCTTCACCAGGAAGCGTCTCTTTCTGTTTCTCAGCTCCTGACTGACTTGGAGCTTTCTTTCCTTTCTCTTCTCCTCCTTGCCTGCCTCCAGCAGGCCTCCTCCTCCTTCCCCACTTTCTCTCGTTCTCCTTCTTCAACTACATGCTGGCTCCTCACTCTCTCACTCCCTGAGGTAGACTAACTAAACTTGACCTTCCTCTCTGTGTCTGCTCTCAGATGGCTCCTCCCACCTCCCCAGTTGCTCTGTTCTACCCTATAGGAGCAGGGATGGGTCTTACGACCCCTCCCAGCATGCAGCATGGGAGGGTTGTCTGCCACTTTCCCTGGTCCCAGTGTGTTCCTAGCAATGGGTGTAGTGTGGATTTACAAGGGGACCGGAGTTCACTCTCTTCCTCTCCCAGAATGGGGCATCACACCGCTGGATGGGGTGCAATGACCTGTGGCGACGGAAGCCTCAGGGGCGCCACACTTTCACAGCACAGTTTTGAACAGTTCTGTAAGGCGCACATCCCCCGGGTTAATGGGTCCAGTCCTTATCCTGTTCGTGACGCCAGGTAAGATTCAAGGTGTACCACCCCGGTGTTAGTCGGGCTTGTCGGATTAAAATTATGTGAAAAATTAAATTTATAGGATAAAATAAATAAAAATTGCCATATGCATATATATTCACCCTTTTTGCCATGAAGCTCCTAAAAAATTCTGGTGCAAGAAATTACCTTTAACACTCACATGCTAAATCACAGGAAGTCTGCATGTGTGCAATCTAAATGTCAAATGGTCTGTCAGTATATGCACACATTTTCTGAAAGGCCCCATTGGCTGCAACATCATTAAACAAGAGGCACCACTAACCAAACAACACCATGAAGACCAAGGAAATCTATAAACAAGTCAGAGACAAAGTTGTTGAGAACTTCAAGTCAGGGTTGGGTTATTAAAAAAAAAAAAAATTGCAATTTTTGATGATGCCCTGGAGCACCATCAAATCTATTCTCATCAAATGGAAAGAACATGGTATCACAACAAACCTGCTATGAGGGGACCGCCCACCAAAATTCTCATGCTGGGTAAGGAGGGCATTAATCAGAGAGGTAGCAAAAAGCGAAAGGTAACCCTGAAAGAGCTGCAGAGTTCCCAAGCAGAGACTGGAGAATCTGTCCAAACAAGCACAAAAAGTATACACTCCATAGAACTCACCAGAAAAAAAAGCCTTTATTTACAGCTAAGAATCTGAAGGCTTGTTTTGATTTTGCCAAAAGACATGTTGGACACTCCCCAAATATATGGAGAAAGGTTTGTTAAGATAAGACCAAAATGTAACTTTTTGGCTACCTAGGTAAATGCTATGTCTGGCGACAAACCAACACATCTCATCACCCCTAGAACACCATCCCCACTGTGAAACATTGTGGTGGCAGTAGCATGCTGTGAGGATGTTTTTCAGCAACAGGAACATGGAAAATGGTCCAAGTCAAGGGGAAGATGGATGGTGCGAAATACAGGGTTATTCTTGACCAAAACTTCTGTCAGTCTGTCAGTGATTTGAGACTGGGATGGAGGTTTACCTTCCAACAAGACAATGACCCAAAGCATACTGCTAAAGCACTTAAGTAGTTTAAGGGGAAACGTGTAACTGCATTGGAGTGGCCTAGCCAAAGCCAAGAATTTAATCCAATTGATAATCTGTAGTCAGACTTTAAGATCGCTGTTCACCAGAGAAAATCATCCAAAGAGCTGAAGCAGTTTAGCCTTAAGGAATGGGCAAAAATCCTAGTGGTAAGATGTGGAAAACTCATAGAGACTTATCCAAAGTGACTTGCAGCTGGGGGGTGAAGTTTTCAGTTATTTTGTCCTATTTGTTGTTTGCTTCACAATAAAAAGAATATCAAATGTTCACAGTTGTAGACACTCTCTTTACATGAACTGATGTAAGCCATAAAAAAACAGTGAAATTCCAGGTTGTGAGGTAACAAAAGGCAAAAAATGCCAAGGGGGTGAATAGAGATTAGCGGACCCATTGAAGTTCGGGTTCGGCGGGTTTAGCCAAACTTCAGTTCTGATCCCGGACTTGACCCGAACCTCATTGGAAGTCACCAATTGGACAGTTTGGCTCTCCGCCCACATACAGCCAGTCATAAACAGATCACTTCTAGGGGATGGAGGGCGTTTTTTTTTGTTTTTTTGTACACACTACATTCAATAACGTTGTTTTTACCCCCAGTATGCGGCATTCAAAGACTGCATTCAGCTTGGACCTGGCCGAGCACTGAGTGTACCCTCAGAGCAATGATGGTCGTTCGAGTGGTCCCCGCATACAAACTCAGAACTATAACTGATTTTTTTGAAAATTATGTGTACAGTACAAGCAATGAACTTTAAAGAACAGGTCCGCTAATTTTTAGGGGTGAATACTTTCGCAAGGCATTGTATCTATAAACTGCAATTGGAGAAGCTTAAC
This sequence comes from Anomaloglossus baeobatrachus, assembly GCF_048569485.1. Classification (NCBI taxonomy): domain Eukaryota; kingdom Metazoa; phylum Chordata; class Amphibia; order Anura; family Aromobatidae; genus Anomaloglossus; species Anomaloglossus baeobatrachus. Next base: position 463,864,422 of record NC_134358.1, read on the forward strand.
TACAGCCCTTCTAGGATCTTTTGTAAATGACAGAGTTGGAGTTTCTCGACTTTACAATGTGACAAATCAAATTATTTTCTAGCACCTTTATTAGCATGTCAGAGGGCTAGTTAATAACTGGTTTTGACTTTTTCACTTATATTAGCAGCTATAAGATGAACAAAAAAAATGAAACAGTAAAAGATGCCCTTTAAACATACTGTATAACAATATGATAGTAAATCTTACCCTGTTATAAATATGGCATATTTACCATTTATTGATTGTTTGACTTGTCATCTTTTATTGACCATACAGAATATGTCCAATGGCTGCAAAAACATTTTGTACCGTCTACCATACATTATTTTAAATTAGTAGCATTCAGTATTAATTTCTCCCTTTTTATCCCTAATACAGTTACGTTTTCTTTTTGTGGGAAGCGCCCGTCTTTTTGTGTTTTCTCATTATAATGCACATAGTTTAAAAGTGAATTAAAACATGTCTGGGCTTTATAGTTTTGTTGGACCGTTAGAAGTCCCTTGTGATTAATCACAAATAATTTAAAAAGATGCAGCTTGGTTATATCTTTGCTCTATGTATTTTGGCTTTTGTTAGCACATTTTAATTAGTATCTGGTATCTGCAATAAACAGTAAACATAAAGAGCTTTGCAAAAATGTATTAGACTGTTTGTTTTCACACTCTAATGCATATTTGCACAATTTTACCATGAAAAAGGAAAAACATGCTAAGCTCTTGGGCTCCTTCCCAAATATCCTGGAACAGAATGTAGAAATGACTAAGAATAAAACGGAGTCACATCATGCTTCAGGATTTAACCAAACAGAACTGAGCAAATCCTTTACAAAGAGAGCTGTATGAGAATATCCGCTACCTCTTCTAGAGAGGGCTGGAAATCACTGGACCTCGGTATCTGGAACAGAATAAGTGATAATGAGATCAGATGCTTAATATTGTGAACATGGAGATAAGTACGGCTTCTGGTATTAATGTTGCTGTGACTTTGGTGCAAAATCTACTGATTATCAGCTACGTTAAATTGTATATAGTAATATAGTTTATAACATAGATTTTGTATAGAACCTGTGATTTATAGTATAAAAAAATCAAAAAACTTTGTCTGAACTCATTAGTACTGATACTTTTTGACCTCTGCAAGCCAGATGTTTTCTTGTAGTAAATGGGATATTAAAGGCTATACCTTCCCAATTATTATTATTATGGTTCATTTGATCCCTAAATGTCACGCAAATTACCAAATAATTTTTATTTATGGTAAATTTTCTATCATTTTGCTGCAGCAGAGGGTCTTTAAGGTTAATCTGTCAGTAAGTTTTTGTTATGGAATTTTGACAGAATCCCTATTTTGTCTGATTTAGATGTAGCAGAGCTAAGACTTTTGGGTTTTGTAAACCCCCGTACACCCATGACTGGCAGTTTCCGGCAAACACTGTGCATTGTCAGCAAGCTGCTATTAGTGGTGATGATAGGGCCATACAGATTAGTTTGGCTTGTCTGCATGTGAGAGTGAGTGCTCTAGCTATCTCTTGATGTTAGACTCACCAGGTGTGGTGGATCCTCCAAACCCTAGGTACGGGTGGGCACAAAAGTCACGGGCATCGGTGCAGCAGATAGGCTGGACACGCAGAACACAGGTGGCATGCTGGAAACCACTGGCAGGTGGGATACAGGAAGCTGCTGGCAGGAGGAAGACATCCAGGAGACGGACGGTAAGTATATGGAATGCAGCAACCCACTAACAGGCGGAAGACATCCAAAATATTGCATACAGGCTGGTGGGATGCAGGAAAACACTGGCAGGCAGAAGACATCCAGAAGATCACTGGTGGAATGCAGGTGAAATGTAGGCAATCGATGGCAGGTGGAGGATATCTAGGTGACTCCAGACAGGAAGGTGAGATGCAGGAACCACCGGCAGGTGGAGGATGTCATGAGACTGCAGTCAGGCAGGTACAGAGCATGCAAGTGTGTCAGGATTTCACCACTCAGTGTGTCCTACAGATGAGTGACAACTCAGCCATCCTATAGAATCAGGCATGTGCTGGTCTGTCAGTATTGTTAGTTACAGCCCAGCTGCCCAATCTGGCCAGGTCTTCTGGGTTTCCTCCGGGTGTCGCTCATTCAGGATGATTATCCGGCTATTTAGTCAGACCATTGTCAGTCATAGCTTTGCTCTGTGAAGAGTGTGCCTCATATTTTGCTGTTCTGATACTTTGCTGCCTGACCTTTGACCTTGCCTTTTGACTACCCATTTGCCTAGCCCACTTTTTCTCTGTACGGACTGTGACCTGTTTACCCTTTTGCCTTACCCTTTTGCATTGAACTAAAAGGTCACTCAGTTCAATGAGGTCAGGTTACCTGCGATTCCAGGTGGAGCACCGTGGGAACCTCCAGCTGTGACCGCAAATAAACTGAGTGATCTCAGTGAGCTCAGTCTCTGCCAGAAGTTCACAGGGGGTGGTCATATTTTATGCCTGCATACTGGCACTTCAGATGTAGTAGAGCCGGAATCATTGTGGGACCTCAAGTGGATTAGGTCGGACCTGGTTGTTTCGGGTTATTAATAAAGGGGTGATTTTTGCTGTGTTTGTGTTTATTTTTTTTCACTTACAGATTAGAAATCATAGATTCTTCAAATTACTAATCTAGGGCTTAGTGACAGCTTTGAGCTGTCATTAACCCCTTATTACCCCAATTGCTATCGCACTAGGGCAATCGGGATCCGCCAGGTAACATGTTGGGATTGTCACATCTAATGGATGCAACATTTATAAGAGGCTGCTATTTTTAGGCTGGTGGAGGGGCAATAATCATGGGCCTTCGTGGCCTGTGAATACCAGCCCCCAGCTATCATCTTTATCATGGCTGGGTATCAAAATTGGGTGGGTTCGCAAGCCATTTTTTTAAAATTATTGATTATTTAAATAATTTAAAAAAAGGGGTCCCTCTTATTTTGATACAAAGCCAAGATAAGTACAGGGCTGGGGGCAGCAGCCTGTAACCGTATGCTTTTATCTGTGCTGGATATCATAACATGAGGGAACTTATGCCAATTTTTGTATTTATTTATTTTTACACCAATATAGACACATACACAGCATCTGTGATTGCAAGCAGTCAGACGCCCTGTCACACAGGGTGGGGGTGTGGTCTGACTGAAACCAATCACAGACGCCGGGACCTTCTGTGGGCGAGGAAAGCAGTGCATATGCATGAGGTTAAAGGGAACCTGTCAGGTCAAAAAAGCGCTCTGACCTATAAGCAGCAGCCTGTATGAGATATTAACCCCTTCCTACTCATCCCTGTATTGTTATATTGTGTAACATGAAAGTAATAAAATAACGTTTTATTACTTTCATATTCCCTATGTAAATGTTAGTTTCTCTAGCCCCATGGGCGTCTCATCACCCTGTGGGCATCTACATGCTTTCCATGGTATCACTCCCCTGTGGGCGAGATACCATGGATTTACATCAGTGACGTGACCGTCGCTACTTTAGAACCTCGCATGCGGGCGCGCTTAACATTCTTGCCGCCTCATCCTGGTGCTCGTTTCTCAGCGCATGACCGGAACCGCAGGAGTCTTTTAAGCATGCGAAGTGCGCATCAGAAGCCAACCAGCAAACACCAGGATGAGGAGCCGAGAATGGTAAGCGCGCGCACGAGCGAGATTCTAAAGTAGCGATGGTCACGTTGCTGATGTAAATCCATGGTATCACGCCCACAGGGGCGTGATACCATGGAAAGCATGTAGACGCCCACAGGGCGATGAGACGCCCATGGGGCAAGAGACACTATCATTTACATAGGGAATATTAAAGTAATAAAACATTATTTTATTATTTTTATATTACACAATATAACAACACAGGGATGGGTAGGAAGGGGTTAGCAGTTCACACAGGATGCTGCTTGTAGGTCAGAATGCTTTTTTGACCTGACAGGTTCCCTTTAATGAGCAGCTCTGGAATTATCATTACAGCTGCATGGATTTCTTTATTCCAAAATGATTAAAAGGTCATTCCATATGTATTAAAACAAGTGGCAATTATCAAACAGGTACGCGTTTCGGAGGATCACCTCCTTAGTCTGAGACAACACCATTCAAATGAAAAGCCCTTAAAAAAGGTTAAGGGGGAGGGGAAAATCACAGAAAAATGACATCACATGTGTAGAAACACGACTGAGTAGGTAGCACATGAGATAGACTTTTTACAATACATTTGAAATTTCATTTTTCACATTGAGCCCATACGGCAGTCTGCTATTAAGTAAAATTATCCATTTTGCTTCGCAGCGGTGTAACAATTTTGTCAAATCGCCACCCCTTTTAGGGAGGATCACTTTTTCTGCAGCATCCACTTTGAGCGATGTCAGATTGCCAGCATGCACATTTAAAAAATGTTTAGATGCGGCAGACAAGCTCCGTGTAGTGGTATGGTTTACATCATAGACGTGCTCTGAGATGCGACGGCGTAATGTACGGGAGGTATTTCCCACATACTGGACGTGGCAGCTCGTGCAGGTGATGATGTAGACCACCGCAGCGGTACCGCAATTAATAAAGGACTTAATAGTAAATTCTCGATTATTAGCACAAGATGTGAATTTAGTGGTATTAAACATGAACCTACATAAAACACAATTTTTTTGAGCACATTTGTAGGAGCCCAATGTGGGTAACCAATTATGTGAACAGTGTCTTATATTCTTATTGAGCATTGTGTGGTCACTAGGTGAGATGCGATTTGCTATTGTAGTATTACGCTTAGACACAAATCGCATGCCATTAGCCAAAATATTTTTTAAGGTGTTGTCAACCTGCAAGATAGGTACAAATTTCTTGACAATATCGATGACATGATAATAATCACTACTAAAACAGGTTGAAAAAACTACCTGAGAAGAGGTTTGTGCAGACAGAAAAAGAAGTGGATTTTTGTTCCAAATATTGCGCTCTGTTTTTCTTTTCAGATTTTAACTTTGCTTGGTCAATAACCTTTGGGGAATAACCCCTGTTTTTGAATCTGTTTTTAATAATATCACATTGCTTCTGATAAGAGCTTTCAGAAGTGCATGTGCGTCTGGCTCTAATGAATTCTCCCACAGGTATATTATTGATGACATGGCGTGGATGGCAACTAGAGGCATATAATAGGGAGTTGCCAGCAGTTGCCTTTCTGAATAGGTCACAATCCACACTATCAGTACCAGCATTAGCTGTCAATTGAAGGTCCAGAAAGGAAATTGAAGTGGGATCAGTTTGATGGGTAAAAAAAAATATTACAGGGATTATTGTTCATGTAATAAATAAATCTTTTCATGTCTTCCAATCCACCCTCCCAGACAATTATCACGTCATCAATATACCTTAGGAAAATATTGATATTAAATTCAAAGGGGTTTGTATCAGTAAAAATGTACTCCTCCTCCCACCATGCCATAAAGACATTGGCAAGAGAAGGGGAAAATTTGGACCCCATCGAACAACCCTGTGTCTGAACAAAAAACTCATCCAAAAAAGTAAAATAATTGTTTTTGAGAAGAAAAAACGCAACCTCTAAAATATAGGTTTGTAGGTCAATTGAATAGTTGGTATATTTTGACATGTATTTTGTTAAGGCTAGAATGGCTAGGTCATGGGGGACAGATGTATATAGATTTTGAATGTCGCATGTTAACCACCGGCATGATTTTTTCCATTTAAATTTATTAAAAATATTGAGTGCATGTTTTGTGTCATGAGTATAACTTGCAGACAACTTTGCAAGTGGGCTTAATCTAGTGTCCAACCATTGGGAAATATTTTCTGTGATTGACCCAATTCCCGATATTATGGGTCTAAGAGGGGGAGGAAAAATATTTTTATGAGTTTTTGGTAACGCATGTAGTAATGGAGTTTTAGGAAAAGCAGGGTTAAAAAATTCTACTTGTTTCTGAGTTATGACACCCAATTCATTGCCTCTATTCAAGAGGTCTTCCAATTCTGATCTTATTTGAGATAAGGGGTCATATTTGATTTTTCTATAAATGGAATTATTTTCTAAAAGATTTTTTACCTCACATTCGTATAATCCTACATCAAGAACGGTTACAGTCCCGCCCTTATCTGAGTTTTTTACAACTATATGGCTATTTTCAGTAAGGGATTTCAATGCTTTCTGTTGTAGACTGGTTAGATTAGAGGGCGTTTTTTTCTTGAATCACTTAATTTAACAAGTTCCTCCTCAACTAGAAACTGGAAGTCCTCCATAATGGGGATTTTTGACTGTTCTGGATAGAACTCAGGGTTAGGTACTCTGGAAGTGAAATTCCTATCTAATAGCTCAGGAATTTTAGAATTATTTTCAGAAAAATCTCTGAGAATTTGCAATGAGACTTGTTCCTTGAATGTATTAGGTATAAAATCCTGAGCATAAGCATAGCATTTGAATGGTGTTGTCTCAGACTAAGGAGGGGATCCTCCGAAACGCGTACCTGTTTGATAATTGCCACTTGTTTTTATACATATGGAATGACCTTTTAATCATTTTGGAATAAAGAAATTTGTTTTTTAAAATAATCTGGAACCTGGATGCTGGAAATTCCTTTTTTCATATTCACACTTCAGTGGGTCCTGCTGATGTCCGTGCACCGGTCAGATTCTTATGGAACTCCAAGTGGGTGAGCTGGTGTTTTTTTCTACTGGTAAGTATAATGCGCCTGCTCTAATCCTACTAATATCAAAATATCACAACAACACCATAATCAATTAAAAAGTTTGTTTTTATTAATGGTATTAAAAATATACAAAAGACGCAAAACCATTTTAGACATAGACATTAATAAAATATTTAAAAGAACCTGAAGGCAGGGAGAGCAGGTCAAAACACAATAAAAAATTGTATGTATGTGAGCAGTTATTTGTATGGGCAGCCCTTGATGTGATTATATTAAGTATTGTACCATTATAAAGATATTGTAATCTATTTCATGGTTGTTATGTCCCACTGGTTTTGATTAGTATGATTAGTAAACACTGAAACCTGCAGCCATTATATATAAGTGCCAGAATATAACAATTTAATTTTTATGGCACATTTTCCATTTTTTATAGTGTTTTGACCTGCTCTCCCTGCTTTCAGGTTCTTTTAAATATTTTATTAATGTTTATGTCTAAAATGGTTTTGCGACTTTTGTGTATTTTTAATACCATCAATAAAAACAAACTTTTTAATTGATTATGGTGTTGTTGGGATATTTTGATATTAGTGTTTTGGTATATCCCGATTGGATATGGTTTGCTAAATCTATGGTCAATCTTCTAATTTTTGGCTTATCTAATCCTACTAACCCTTTCTACCACCAGTTTAAAGCACATGATTTGGGTCCCCATAAACTTTTATGTGGATTGGCATCCGGCCAGATATCCAGGATTAATTTTGGGCCCAAACCGGGGTTTTTGTTAAAATCCAGTTGGACCAGCCAATCCTGGGTATCTGCGGGTTCACCCATTACTAGTGGTAAATGTTATTTATTAACTATTTTGTATGGTATGACTATCAGAATTAAAGGGATAATCATTCAAAAGTTGAAAATTGATATTTTTTTTTAAATTCTGGTAAAATTTCTGATATTTTTATAATAAAACGTAAAACATATTGACCTACATTTACCATTATCATAAAATACAATTTGTCACTAAAAACAAATCTCAAAATCCCTGGAATATGTTGAAACATTGCAGAGTTATTGATACGTAAAGTGACAAGTCAGATTTGAAAAACACTAAGGGTTAATATTTAAATTTTGGGGGGAATTTCAATTTTTAGACAGATATCAACTGAACGCTTCTTCAGCTGAACGTCATCTCTAACCTCCCCATACACATTCAAACTTGTCCAAACCTGTTAGGTTTTAAATGGGGGACAAAAAAAAGGAGAAAGCTGACACTTTTGGTTGCAACTTATCCCCAAGTCAAATAAGAGGATCAAGTATTTACATTTAAAATGCCCAATCCTTCTCTTCCTCAAAATCATCTATGGGTGAAAGTCAGGAAGCACACTTATAGATCAGATGGGCAGCTGGCTTGGCTAAAATTGTCAGGTTCGGCTGAGTTTACTCTAATTAGTAAGTCGGTCTTTGGGGTGAACCTGAGGTTCATGATCTAGAATAGTGGTGGCTGCAGACAGCCGTCATCTGATGGCACTGCTGCCTCTAATTCTACTCCGCTAATTGTCTAATGGAGATTGAGCATAAGGTATATACTGTGCAGCCCTCTGATGGAGTCAGAGGCTATCTTCGGTGAGGAAACTAGTGCTTCTTTTATTTTCTGAACCCATCCTGAACCAGGGGAAAAATATTCTCATCTGCCGGACAATCGATTTAAATTTTTGCATAAATCGTGCATAGTGACAAACAACAATCTGCATCTTTCTCTACTTATGAGACATTTTTCTCCTGCCTTGTCTACCAAACTCAAAATTCTTTCTATTCTATCTATTGAGCTATCTGGGGAGGGGAGGACAGGGTAGAGCAGAGTGGGAAAAACAGAGAGATTGACTGTTCAGCTATTTCTGATAAGTGTTTTAGGTCATCACATGGCTGAATTAATAGTTACACTGCTCGATTTTTCCAGTATAACATGCTCTATGCTGCCGTTTCTTCTTGTCACATGCTAAATAGAGACAGGAAACCAGGAGTCCCTTATATACTGTATGTGTGCGCATCAAAGAAGGGAGGGAGCCAGCACTGCTTGAGAATGGCATGCAAATAATTAAAAGTGAAAATTCACATATTATTCTAACTGTACTAAAATGCAAAATGAGATTTTTAGCAAATAATTGATCAATTTTTTGAGCCACCCCTGCCACGTCACGGCAAATCTCAATAGGGGGTCCTACTCTATATTTAATATTGACATTGTGCCGTGCGGCCTCCTAAATTCATTAAAAGCAGAACCATATTAAAGCAACACATGTACCTGTAACATATCAGAAACCGCTTCCATGTTATCAAGGAGAGGCAGCTGCGAATAAAGGCAATCCAGGTCCCAGCTCTGCAGCCAACGCCACACACGCCGGAACAATGTCAGAACTGACTCTCACAGTGCCAGACCAGAATCCATGAATGAAGGCGGAACAGGTCCAAGTAAAAGGTGCTTGAGCACCATTTACTTGGGCCTGCTCCGCCTTTATCCATGGCTGCTGGTCAGACACTGTGAGGGCCAGTTCTGACATTGTGCTGGTGTGTGTGGCCTTGCTGCATATGCTGGCACCTGGACTGCCTTTATTCGAAGTCATCTGTCTTTGCAACATGGGAGCAGTTCTGAGATGTGTGAGACTGTGACCGGGGTTATCTATGACGGCCGGTATGTCTCGCCCCGGTTGTGCTCACTCCATGATAATCCACTATAGGGTTAATGCTGTTTTCCCTACAGGCTGAAGGGAGGGATAAATAGATTCAGGAACAAGGGCAGGTGTGCCGGATGTGAGGGGGTGATCACATCTCCCTGAGTTCTCTGCCGGAAAGGCACCTATGTACTATTGTGAACTTTTTCTTTGGAATAAACCGTGTGCTGTGAACCTTGGTGCCTGGATCCCGTGTCTTCTGCAGCGCAGCCGACGACGCTACCTCACATATGGTGGAGAATCGGCGGGCATGACAGCCGGTGAGGTGTAGCATCCATCCCTGGTGACCCAGCTGCGCATGTCCTGGATTCGAGCGGCTATACTACAGCCCAAACCCGGCGACGCCATGGAGGACATACTAAAGCATTTGGCTCAGGCTAATGCACAGCAGCAACCGACCAATGCACACCTGCTCCAATCCTTGCAAATGCAGGAAAAAAAATTCCAAGAACAGATGGATCAGGCCAATGCACGTCAGCAGCAATCCTTGCAAGTGCACCAAGAACAGATGGAGCAGGCCAATGCACGTCAGCAGCAAGCCTTGCAATTGCAGGAAAAAAGGCACCAAGAACAGATGGTCCTCCTGGCCAAGTCGATCCGTGCCGGACCGGCAGCAACAACCCAGGGACCGGGTGACGACGGCAGCGTCCGGAAAGCGGTGAGACAAGCGTTGCAAAAGATGACCCCGGGTGATGATGTGGAAGCGTTCCTGGCGGTGTTTGAGCGGGTGGCTGAGCGGGAAAAGCTGCCGACCCCGCAGTGGGCTGAGGTATTGTCGCCCTATCTGACGGGGGAACCCCAAAAAGCGTACCTGGACCTCTGTGCCGAGGACGCCATTGACTATGTGACCCTGAAAGCCGAAATACTGGCTCGGTTGGGGGTGAATACCTATGTACGGGCTCAGCGGGTAAATCAGTGGTTCTATGAGGAAGCCAAACCCGTACGCTCACAGGCCTATGACTTGTTACATCTTGTAAAAAAGTGGTTGCAGCCTGACACTCTGAGCCCGGCGCAAATGGTGGAAAGGGTAGTAGTGGATCGTTTTGTGCGCACTTTACCCATCACCGTTCAACGGTGGGTCGGACAGGGTGACCCGAGTACCCTGGACCAATTAGTGTCCCTAGTAGAGCGGCATGTGGCTACGCAGGACTTGATACGGGACACTGAGACTTTGCGTACCGCCCGTCGGTCCGGCCCCTCCAAGCCTAGGGCCAAGGACTCACCGCTGACACCGGTGCGGGAGTCCGCTACCGTCCCGTCTGAAGCCGCACCCTCCGTCCCTGAGGTCCGGAAAACTATGTACCCTAAACGACAACTCGTCAAGGGGGTGTCCTTCCCTATTAGATGTTGGCGGTGCCAGCGGGTGGGACATATGGAAGCCCAGTGTCCACTCACCACGGAGCCCATGGATTGTGGGGTTACCCGGCGGGGTTCAATGTATGCTCAGGTGGTGTGTACCGCTGACCTGGTCTACCCAGAGACTGAGCCCCACTTGTGCCAAATTCAGGTGAATGGATGTCCGGTTACAGGCTTGTTGGATTCCGGAAGCTTAGTGACCCTTGTGCGATCAACCCTAAGGGTTAAAGTAAAGGCCACAGGACGTACCGTGGGGGTGGTTTGCATACATGGGGACCGCCGAGACTATCCCACGGGGATAGTCACCATCACAGCACCTTGCGGTCAGGTGCAACATGAGGTGGGACTTATTAATACTCTTCCCTATGATGTGATCCTAGGAAGGGATCTGCCCTATTTTTGGACTTTATGGAAGGGACCTCCTAAGTCCCCTCAGATATTGGTCAGTCCGGGACCTGAGCCCTACAATCCTGAATCCGGGACGCCTGCCGTAGGGGTCCAAATGATAGGGACAGGATGTGAACCTGATAGGTCGCCCCTAGAGGTATTGGCAGGAGAGGCTGAGACGGTCGAGCCCATCCCGGAGTTGGAGGCGTCCCCGGATACGTTTGGGACAGCCCAACTCCAGGACCCTACATTAATACATGCCCGGAGTCGGGTGACAGTAGTTGACGGGGTGGCACAGCTGCCTGGTGCCCAGGTAAGATACCCCCATTTCGCTCTTAAGCAGGATTTACTCTACCGGGTAGATGAAATACGGGGCGTAGGGGTAGAGCAGTTGGTGGTGCCCCAGCCGTATCGCCGGCGGGTCCTCGACTTGGCTCATAAACACCTGATGAGTGGTCACCTAGGGGTCAAGAAAACGCAGGAGCGAATATTGCAAAGGTTCTATTGGCCCGGGGTCTTTGGGGAGGTAAAACAGTTCTGCGAAACCTGCCCGGAGTGTCAGCTTACCGCACCCCTGACCCGCTTTCGCAGTCCGTTGGTACCGTTACCCATTATAGAAGTCCCTTTTGAACGGATAGGGATGGATCTGGTGGGGCCCCTCGTAAAGTCTGCTCGAGGGCACCAGCATATCCTAGTGATCGTTGACTATGCCACCCGGTATCCAGAGGCGATACCTCTCAGACATACTGCAGCCAAGCTTATAGCTCGGGAGTTGTTTGCTGTGTTCTGCCGGGTGGGGTTGCCCAAGGAGATCCTTACGGATCAGGGGACCCCATTCATGTCTAAAGTGACCAAAGAGCTATGCCGGCTACTCCAGATCAAGCAGTTGCGTACGTCTGTGTATCATCCTCAGACTGATGGTTTAGTGGAACGATTCAATAAAACCCTAAAAACCATGCTCAAAAGGGTGATTTCCAAAGATGGGAAAGACTGGGATATGATGCTTCCCTATTTGATGTTTGCCATACGAGAGGTGCCACAGGCATCCACGGGGTTTTCGCCTTTTGAATTGTTATACGGGCGACATCCCCGGGGATTGTTGGACCTGGCAAAAGAAACATGGGAACAAGAGCCCACCCCCCATAAAAGTGTGATCGAACACATTTTAGGTATGCAGAACCGCATAAGCGCGGTCATGCCAATTGTGAAGGAGAATTTACAGGAGGCTCAGGCCGCGCAAAGCGGCCGCTACAATAGACAAGCCACCGTGCGAACCTTTAAACCCGGGGATCGGGTGTTGGCATTAATCCCCACGGCGGAGAGTAAATTCCTGGCTCAGTGGCAAGGCCCCTACGAGATAAAGGAAAGAGTCGGGGTGGTTAACTATAAAGTATTGCAGCCCGGTAGGCGGAAACCTGAACAAATATACCATGTCAACCTATTAAAACCTTGGCAGGAACGGGAAAGCCTGATGGCTGTTTTTTCCCCACCTCCCTCCTCTTCGGGTCGTTCACATCCGGCTCCAGCGACCTCCGGCGAGGACGAACCGGAAGTAAGGATTGGAGAAGCCCTCACCAAGCAACAGAGGCGAGAGGCCAGACGGTTGGTTCAGCAGAACCCCGATGTCTTCTCCGAGCTGCCCGGTAGGACCAGTCTGATACGACACGATATTGTCACCGAGCCCCACCTGAAGGTACGCCTGAAGTCATACCGGGTACCGGAGGCTCGACGACAAGCCATATCGGAGGAAGTAAAGACAATGTTACGCCTGGGGGTCATCGAAAAATCCCGGAGTGAATGGGCTAGTCCGATTGTCCTAATACCAAAACCCGATGGCTCCTTAAGGTTCTGCAATGACTTTAGGAGATTGAACGAAATATCCAAGTTCGATCTCTACCCCATGCCCCGGGTGGATGAGCTGATTGATAGGCTGGGACAGGCGCGATATTTTACCACGCTCGACCTGACCAAGGGGTACTGGCAGGTGCCACTAACGGAGTCTGCCAAGGAGAAAACCGCTTTTGTTACGCCGGAGGGTCTCTTCCACTATGTTGTCTTGCCTTTTGGGTTACATGGCGCTCCGGCCACGTTCCAGAGGTTGATGGACTTAGTGCTGGAACCCCACCAGGCGTATGCATCAGCGTACCTGGATGACATCATTATTTACAGCTCCGATTGGCAGACCCACTTGGAACAGGTACAAGCGGTGGTGGACGCGCTTCGAACAGCCGGATTGACAGCCAATCCCAAGAAATGTGCATTGGGACTCACGGAAGCCCGCTACTTGGGCTACGTGATAGGCCAAGGAGTGATTAAGCCCCAAATTAACAAGGTTGAGGCGATCCAGAAGTGGCCTAGACCCCTGACCACGAAGCAGGTTAGGGCCTTCCTGGGTATCGTGGGGTACTACAGGAGGTTTGTAAAGGATTTTGCAGGACTATCAGCCCCCTTGACGGACCTTTTCAAAGGCAAGAAGTCCGTCATGGTGCGCTGGACTCCGCAGGCCGAGGACTCCTTCCGGGCCCTGAAGGAGGTCCTGTGCGGACAGCCCGTTCTGGTCAACCCTGATTTCCGGAAGGAGTTCATTGTACAGACTGACGCCTCGGAGGTCGGCCTGGGGGCAGTGCTGTCTCAGGTGGTTCAGGGGGAGGAACACCCCGTCACCTTCTTGAGTAGGAAGCTCACCCCTCCCGAGCGGAATTATAGCGTAGTGGAGAAGGAGTGCCTGGCGATCAAGTGGGCCTTGGAGTCCCTACGCTATTACCTGCTGGGACGGCAGTTTCGCTTGGTGACGGATCACTCTCCACTGGTCTGGATGAGGTCCGCCAAGGAACGGAATGCCCGGGTTACCCGGTGGTTCCTTTCTCTGCAGAACTTCCGGTTTACGGTTGAACACCGGGCCGGTAGGTTGCAGGGCAACGCCGATGCCTTGTCCCGCGGCCCGTGTTTGATGGCTGGAGTTCAACCCCGCACGCTTGAACTGAGGGGGGGGGTATGTGAGACTGTGACCGGGGTTATCTATGACGGCCGGTATGTCTCGCCCCGGTTGTGCTCACTCCATGATAATCCACTATAGGGTTAATGCTGTTTTCCCTACAGGCTGAAGGGAGGGATAAATAGATTCAGGAACAAGGGCAGGTGTGCCGGATGTGAGGGGGTGATCACATCTCCCTGAGTTCTCTGCCGGAAAGGCACCTATGTACTATTGTGAACTTTTTCTTTGGAATAAACCGTGTGCTGTGAACCTTGGTGCCTGGATCCCGTGTCTTCTGCAGCGCAGCCGACGATGCTACCTCACAGATGTCACAGGTATATGTGATGCTTTTATATGGTTCTGCTTATTAAAATATTTAGGAGGCCATATGGCACAATGGTAAATTATATAATATAGAGTAGGACCCCCCCTATTGAGATTTTTGAGATTATCGAGACTATTTTGCTACAAAAAAAGGTGCTACTGTTAGGTAATACTGAGGCCTGAAGAAGGGTCCTTGTTCTCTTGCAAAGTTTATATAGGTGGTTTATGTCAAACTAATGTCCACTTGAATACCAAAGTCCAATTTGCTCGGGTAGAACATTTTCCCTAAGCATTACATTGCCTCCACCAGCAAGGCTTCTTTTTATGCTGCATCCTGATTACATCTTTAGGGCTCATGCGCATGTTGCGTACTCACATGCATTTACACTGCGTATAGCACTGCAGCGTAAATGCATGCGTCCTGTGTCCCCTGCACAATCTATGTAGACTGTGCACGAAACGTGTGCACGATGCTTTTATGAACGCAGCGATTTGGGTGCTAAAATTTTGACCCAAATCCGTACGTTCATAAAAGCAGAATGTCAATTATTTCTGCGTTCTGGATGCAGCTCTCACTCTGTATATGGTGGGTGCAGCATCCCGAGCGCATGAAATCGGCTTTTTGTAACAAAAATACTGCATTCATTAATGCAGTGTTTCTGCAGCGATTTGACGCACACATGTGCTGTCAAATCACTGCAGAATATTCTGCAGTTACGTGTGCATGAGCCCTTACCCTGGCAGCTAATCCATATACACTTGACCACACACATAATAAAATATAGAAAATCTGCTCCATCAGATTGTTCCCCATTATTCAATTGCTAAAAAATAAATAAAAATATACTCCAAATGTACTTAAAAGTACAATTTTATTAGTACTAGCTAGGAATTGCCCTGCAATGACTGAAAAGTATAATGCAGCTTGAGTAATATATATATATATATATATATATATATATTACTATATATATATTATATATATATATATATATATATATATATATATATATATGCGCGTGTGTGTTAACCTAACATTATTTATTGTTCATTACAGAGTATTACTGTTGTTTGCTTGCGTTTAATTAATTAAAAAATATATATATATATATATATATATATATTATTGTAGAAATGTAGAAATATATAAATGTAAAATATATGTTATTAATTAAGAATTAAGTTATACATTAGCTAGAAATACCGTACATTACATGCCACATATATTAGGTTAGGGACATAACGTAATTGAAACTGACTGACACATAGCTATCGCTATTACCTCTTCTTCTATGTGAAATCTTACTGTTTGGAAAGGTATTAATACATCAATTTTACTTAATTGAAATCAGCCACACAAAATGTTCCATTTTGATGATGTACCACAGATCAAATCAGGTAACACATTTATTATTTCATTTAATAATGTGTTCTGGAAGGTCTAGCAAAACAAAACTACAAAGAACATTTTAATTTATACATTAAAAGTTCTGAAAAAAATATATTGAGTTGCAATATAAAGATTGAAGTCTGAAAATAGCAAGAAGTTTTATGTGAGTCTTAGATTTGTTTGAAAATGTAATGGTATGTTTATTCCCCTAAGGATTGTTAAAATGCAGTGCGCAAATTATATAACCCTGTCTCTTATTTGATTCTGATGATTGGTATTTTTAGCTCAAAACAAAGACTGCATATTCTGTGCTAAATCATTTCCACCGAGAGCATAAAGAAAAAAAATACATACATGACATTACTTAATTTTTTTCTGAATTGTGAGACTTCCAAAATAAAGACGTTTTTCACTGTTTCATTCGATGCTGACATTTTTGAGTTTTGTGCCTCTTTAATGTCTATCGACTATTGATGGTGATTTCTATTTCTCCAGCATTGTTCAAATTCGTCATCCCTGGCAAAGTTCAGCATATTATGTGGAGGATCTAGGACACCGGCTGCATCTAAATGCTGATCCAATACCAAATGGTTCTGTGGCCACAATAGAACAAAAAAAAACCAAAAGATGACATCCTCAATCCACTTACATGGAAAATACTTAATCTGGTGTAGATGTCTTTTCAAACTTACTTTGATATATTCAAGGGGTCAATTTTATCTCAAAATATTATTAACCCCAAATTTAATAAAAAATTCCTTTATTGTACAAAAAGCTAAACAGACTCATAGACATAAAAACATATAAAGTGTCTCAGCTGGATTCAATCAATAAGGGGATAGATGCATAGCAATACATAAATCATCCCTCTTTCACAATCTAATACATATTTCTCATCGTTCCTCAAAGGGAGAAAAAGGTTTATATACATTTCATATCATTATTCACATCATATATATATACACGTATTAAACTTATTTGTACTCACTGTCACACAATGGTTTAAGGAGCTTTATACAGAGACAAAAAATATATATTTCGTCTCTATACCTAGCTCCAACCCCTATCCAGTTTAAGAGACAGTCACATCACATTTATACATAAGTTATCCCTGGTCACTCTGTTTTGATACTTATATGATGTCACGCTCCCCGGGTCCTCGGCTCCCCTCCCCGGGTCCTCTGCTCCGCTCCCCGGGTCCTCAGCCCCGCTCCCCGACTCACCTGCCACGCTCCCCGCTCTCCAGCCTCCTTTGCCCGTCCTTCCCAGGTTCCCTGGCCTCCGATCCCGGCGTCTGACGGCTTCCCAGGCCCTGGCCGGCTCCCCTGCGTCCTCCCCTCAGCTTCCTTCCCTGGCTTCTGGCACCCGGGCGGCGCGCATGCGCATTAGGGCGCGCGCGCGGTCACTGACCCTTTCTTAAAGGGCCAGCGTCCATTAACAGGAAATGAAGCTAAACAGGTACAGGGTATATAAGGGTTTATTGTCCAAGGGGGCGGGGCCTGATCTTCGTGTTTTCCAAGCTAGGAGTCAGGTCTCCTTGTGTCTCCTTGCCATACTCACGTATCTCTCTTCTAGAGCTGATCCTGCCTCGGCATCCGGTCCTGCTGAATCCCGAACCCCGCACGCTGTCCGTCTGCCATCTGACAGTCCGTACCATCTCGGATCCCTGCGGTGACCCGTCATCTCGCTCCAAAGGTTCCGGACCCCGCCTGACCTCATCTCGGCTTCCGAACCTGAGCTACGTCACCCGGACTACCATCTGTGACTCCGTGGTCCCAGGGACTTCTCCGTTACACTCACTTGCACGGACTGTTCTGCTGCCCATAGTGCTTCAGCTACCGGACTCCTTACCACCATCTTAGAGTTCGGACCAGTGGATCCACCTCCTGGGTCTGCCCGACCGCCTGGCCCTGACAGTAAGATCAGGCCATGGATCCCGCTGCAGCACTAGCGGCCTTGCAAGAGGAACTCCAACACCAGCGTGAAGTCCAGACCCGCATGTTGGACTTTATGACTTCCGTGGACACCCGCCTGTACACGTTACAAGCGGCAGTTACGCCTTCAACATTCCGGGCCTCCACTAGTCAATCCACGGCTCCCGCACCCGTGGCAGCCTCTTCGGATGCTTCCCGACTCCGTTTGGCTTCACCACCTCGTTATGCCGGAGATCCCAAGACCTGCAGGGGCTTCATAAACCAATGCTCCCTTCATTTCACGCAGCTGCCACATTTGTTTGCCTCCGACCAAGCCAAGGTCGCCTTCATCATGTCTCACCTAGAGGGCGAGGCACTGGCGTGGATGAATCCCTTGTGGGAGAAGGAGGACCCTATGACCAAGGACCTTCAAGAGTTCCTGCAGGCCTTTCGCAGCACCTTCGACGAGCCGGGACGCGCCTCTGCGTCTGCTTCATCCCTTCTCCGCTTGCGTCAAGGAACACTGACGGTAGGCCAATATGCCATCCGTTTCCGCACTTTGGCTTCAGAACTCGGGTGGAATAATGAGGCCCTAACAGCCGCCTTCTGGGAAGGACTCTCGAGTCGCATCAAAGACGAGTTGGCGGGTCGTGACGTGCCCTCCACCCTAGATGCCCTGATTGCCCTAGCAACTCGAGTGGACATTCGTTTTCAGGAGCGCTCCAAAGAGCTATCTCGTGAGAGACGTCCGGTACGGCATTCCTCTCCTCCACGGAAGTCCTCCGTACCTCAGTCATCAACAGCGGGGATTCCCGTCCACGAGCCCATGCAGATTGACCGAGTACGGCGGTCTGAACAACGTCGAGCAGAGCGGCTCACCAAGGGTCTCTGCTTTTACTGCGGAGAGGGCACACATCTCCTACGCTCCTGTCCGGAAAGGCCGGGAAACTCCAAAGCCTAGGGTTGGTAGGAGAGGCCACCCTAGGTGCTGGGACTCTCTCAGACCCGGTTATGTGGACCGTGCAAGTGTCAGCGGGAGAGACGCGCTTCACGGCTGAGGCATACCTCGACTCTGGAGCAGCAGGCAATTTCATCCAGCAGGCCACGGTGGACAAGTACCAGTTGCCTGTTACTCTACTCGATAAGCCCCTAGTGATTGCCTCTGTGGATGGGAGACCCCTCGCTGATACCATCTCCTGGGTCACCAGGCCGGTCGAACTGCGTATCGGTGCCCTGCACACCGAGAACATCGCTCTCTACGTCCTTCCACACATGTCCCATCAAATCCTGCTGGGACTTCCCTGGTTGCGGACACACGAACCATCAGTCAGCTGGGGCACTGGCGAAATCACCCGATGGGGCTCCGCCTGTCATGAGAGGTGTCTGAAGTCTATACAACCCATCCGACGACCTCCGGTTCCAGAGAACCTACCGGAACTGCCCTCGGCCTATTGGTCCTTCGCAGACGTTTTTGACAAGAAGGAGTCTGAGGTACTTTCGCCACACCGTCCCTACGATTGCGCCATCGACCTGCTCCCAGGAACAACACCACCTCGAGGACGGATATATCCGTTGTCTCCAGCCGAAACCAGGGCCATGTCTACCTACATCACAGAAAGCCTGGCAAAGGGATTCATCCGGAGATCCTCCTCTCCTGCGGGAGCAGGCTTCTTCTTCGTTAAGAAGAAAGAGGGTGACCTACGCCCATGCATTGACTACCGGGGTTTGAATCAGATCACCATAAAAAACAAGTACCCCCTGCCGCTCATCCCCGAATTGTTCGACCGGCTCAGAGGAGCCCGTGTGTTCACCAAACTGGATCTTCGGGGTGCCTACAACCTAGTTCGTATCCGCTCTGGGGACGAATGGAAGACCGCGTTTAATACTCGCGATGGGCACTATGAATACTGCGTAATGCCCTTCGGTCTGTGTAACGCTCCTGCCGTATTCCAAGAATTGGTGAACGACATTTTCCGGGACCTCCTCTACATCTGTGTAGTAGTTTATCTGGATGACATCCTTGTCTTCTCTCCGGACCTCCAGACCCACAGAGAGAACGTACGGCTGGTTCTACAGAGACTGAGAGAGAATCGTCTCTACGCCAAATATGAGAAGTGTGTCTTTGAGCAGTCTTCTCTCCCTTTCCTGGGATACATCATCTCGGGTACAGGGCTGCAGATGGATCCAAAGAAGGTCTCCTCCATTCTCAACTGGCCTCCCCCTTCTGGACTGAAGGCAATCCAACGGTTCCTGGGATTCGCCAACTACTACCGCCAGTTTATCCCTCACTTCTCTGCCCTGACTGCTCCTCTCTCCGCCTTGACCAAGAAGGAGGTTAATCCAAAGGACTGGTCACCTGCGGCCGACGCCGCGTTTTGCTCTCTGAAGCGAGCATTTGCCTCCTCTCCTGTACTCCACCGACCGGAGTTAAACCGCCAGTTCACCTTGGAGGTGGATGCCTCCTCCTCAGGAGCCGGAGCAGTGCTCATGCAGAAGTCCTCCTCCGGGAAGATGGTGACTTGCGGTTTCTTCTCCAAGAGCTTCTCAGCGCCTGAACGTAATTACACCATCGGTGACCGAGAACTATTGGCGGTCAAACTGGCTCTGGAGGAGTGGCGCTACCTCCTGGAAGGAGCAGTGTACCCCGTGATTATCTACACGGACCACAAGAACCTGGAATACCTTCGGTCCGCTCAGCGACTGAACCCACGGCAAGCCAGGTGGTCCTTATTCTTTGCCAGGTTTGATTTCCAGCTCCATTTCCGACCCGCGGACAAGAATGTACGCGCTGATGCCCTGTCTAGGTCTCTCATGCCCATGGAGCAGGAGGAAGAGAGTACCCAACCTATCATCTCTCCTAGCAAGATTATTCCGGTAGCTCCTGTCACCCTGGCCCAGATACCGCCCGGGAAGACCTATGTCTCCGAGACCGACAGGCAAAAAGTCTTACACTGGGGTCATGCCTCAAAAACAGCCGGTCATGCAGGTCAGAAGAGAACATGGGGTGCGATTGTACGCCATTACTGGTGGCCATCCCTTCGCACGGACGTCGCTGCTTTTGTCTCTGCCTGCTCCTCTTGTGCCAGGAACAAGACGCCCAAGCACCTGCCATATGGCCGTCTTCTGCCTCTGCCTATACCCTCAGTTCCATGGCAACACATAGCGATGGACTTTATTACGGACTTGCCATTATCCTCCGGGCACACAGTCATATGGGTCGTGGTGGATCGGTTCTCCAAAATGGCTCACTTCGTCCCTATGGCCGGACTGCCCTCTGCTCAGGAACTCGCGGAAGCCTATATACAACACATCTTCCGCTTGCATGGCTTTCCATCCCACATCGTGTCCGACAGGGGAACTCAGTTCACCTCCCGCTTCTGGAGGGCGCTCTGCAAACATCTGGGAGTGACTCTGGACTTTTCTTCTGCTTACCATCCTCAGTCTAATGGCCAAGTGGAGAGGGTCAATCAAATCTTGACCTCCTTCTTACGTCACTATGTCAACGCCCATCACGACGACTGGTCCACGCTTCTGCCTTGGGCTGAATTCTCCCATAACCACCACATCAGTGAGTCGTCCTCCAAGTCTCCCTTCCATGTCGTTTACGGACTTCAGCCCTCCGTCCCGTTGCCTATATCCCCTTCTTCGGATGTCCCTGCTGCTGATACTGTAGCCCGTGACTTCGCTACCATTTGGGACTCTGTCAAGGCGTCCCTTGGGCGCGCTTCCCAGCGGATGAAGAAACACGCCGACAAGAGGCGCCTGGACCCTCCGTGTTTCTCTCCTGGTGACCTGGTCTGGCTTGCTTCCCAGTACATCCGATTGAAGATACCTTCCTACAAGCTGGGTCCTCGCTACATCGGGCCGTTTAAGGTCCTCAGCAAGATCAATGAGGTCTCCTACAAACTGAGGCTTCCGGCCACGATGCGGATTCCCAACTCCTTCCACGTCTCTCTGCTCAAGCCGGTTTTCCTTGGTCCCTTCTCCTCTGCTGCCAGTCCGGCTCCTCCTCCTATTGCCGAGGACGACATCTATGCGGTAAGGGATATTGTGGCCATGAAGACTGTTCGAGGCCGACAGTTCTTCCTGGTGGACTGGGAGGGGTATGGTCCTGAGGATAGGTCCTGGGAGCCCAGGGAGAACGTGGGCACTCCTCTGATCCGTGCCTTCATGTCCCGGTTGCGGGGAGGGGGGCGTGGGGGGGGGGTACTGTCACGCTCCCCGGGTCCTCGGCTCCCCTCCCCGGGTCCTCTGCTCCGCTCCCCGGGTCCTCAGCCCCGCTCCCCGACTCACCTGCCACGCTCCCCGCTCTCCAGCCTCCGGTGCCTGTCCTTCCCAGGTTCCCTGGCCTCCGATCCCGGCGTCTGACGGCTTCCCAGGCCCTGGCCGGCTCCCCTGCGTCCTCCCCTCAGCTTCCTTCCCTGGCTTCTGGCACCCGGGCGGCGCGCATGCGCATTAGGGCGCGCGCGCGGTCACTGACCCTTTCTTAAAGGGCCAGCGTCCATTAACAGGAAATGAAGCTAAACAGGTACAGGGTATATAAGGGTTTATTGTCCAAGGGGGCGGGGTCTGATCTTCGTGTTTTCCAAGCTAGGAGTCAGGTCTCCTTGTGTCTCCTTGCCATACTCACGTATCTCTCTTCTAGAGCTGATCCTGCCTCGGCATCCGGTCCTGCTGAATCCCGAACCCCGCACGCTGTCCGTCTGCCATCTGACAGTCCGTACCATCTCGGATCCCTGCGGTGACCCGTCATCTCGCTCCAAAGGTTCCGGACCCCGCCTGACCTCATCTCGGCTTCCGAACCTGAGCTACGTCACCCGGACTACCATCTGTGACTCCGTGGTCCCAGGGACTTCTCCGTTACACTCACTTGCACGGACTGTTCTGCTGCCCATAGTGCTTCAGCTACCGGACTCCTTACCACCATCTTAGAGTTCGGACCAGTGGATCCACCTCCTGGGTCTGCCCGACCGCCTGGCCCTGACATATGACCACTACTCAACATCCCAATCACATCCTTAACTGGTCACTTTTACAGAGGAAAAAACAGGGATAGCTTTAAAACTGAGCGCATCCTGGAATACCCAAAGTTATTCCTAACATAACCAACACCCAATATATAGTGTAACTCATCTAATGAACTGTTATTTTGGATATCATGCACCCTATCAAATGCCAATAAAAGGTCATTCACCACAGAACAGAGAACCAATATCTGCCCAAAGCCATCATCTGAACTGTAAGAAAAAAGATTTTTTTCAGTGAAGCAACAAACACAAATATGCCAAAGATGATACAAAATAAAAAAGTCCAGTAACCATAATTTGATCCCTAATAGGATTCTTGATAGATAAAATATTTCTCACATATCCACTTGAGATCATATCAGATAATAATAACCTTCTTCATAGAGACAATTAATTTCAGACATATGACATGTCACAAGTTCCTTATGGTAATGGTTAGACACTCTGTGCTTGATAGCTCCACACTCTTGGGGTACAATTTACACCCTACACCTCAGTGAAGCAACAAACACATATATGCCAAAGATGATACAAGATAAAAAAGTCCAGTAACCATAATTTGATCCCTAATAGGATTCTTGATAGATGAAATATTTCTCACATATCCACTTGAGATCATATAAGATAATATCCTTCTTCACAGAGACAATTAATTTCAGACATATGTCATGTCACAAGTTCCTTATGGTAATCTGGTGTAGATGTCCTAACTCTATGAGATTTTTTGTTCTCTCTCCCTATTATGTGATTACTCAGCAAGATATTATTCTAAACTGAGGAGCTCCAAACATTCATCAACCTTGCAATATAGCCAGCACTGAAGGAATGTGCATGGCGCATATATATGTCCCCTAACAAGATAGGGCAAAAAATTGAGGACGAAAACACACCTTTATAGAAATTAAAAAAAGGCAAGGTAAAGGAAAGGAAAGACAAAAGTACTTGTACAGATACAAACAGGCTGTGGTCCAACAGAGAGGGGAATCAACCACACAACCAAACACCACCAGTGGACTCCAGAGACAATCCATAACACCCCAATTTACAAGGGGTCACTGGATCCTCAAACTTCTCCATCCTCTGATAACGCTGATGACACTTTCTTATCAGGTGATCTGCATGAAGATTATCCACAATGACCCAGGAGTTATCTTCAGAAGTATAACCTTTTAAACTTGACCAGATACTGCAGATGGTGACTGATCCACTTGGATTCCAGAACTTGTTCTACTTAATTTCCCGATCCACCTTCAGATCCATCTCAATAATGTCTCAATGACCAGGCATCCCTTCAAAACTCTTTAGGAGAAGAATGGAACAATTTGCTGATGTTAATTTTTCTTGCTCCAGGGAGCTGAAGCTTAACTGTTACGAGATTCAAAACTTTAGTAATCCTATAAGACCTATAAGATGGCAGCCAGACACGTCATGGAAGGGAGATAAGTATCATATTGGTGGTTATCCTATGTGATGCGAACCTGGAAGCAAGCTCCAGTACGTATAGTACTATAGTACTAAGGTTAATAGGGCTGGGCTGACAAGGGCCAGATTACCGAGCAGTTAGACAGATGGGTAGGACTGGCTGCTCACATATCCCAACCCTGGGGCATGGTATGATGAACATAAGAAAGTCCAGGAGCATTCGTTAGCTGTCTGTATGTGGAGGTAGGAAGTCCTCCTGTGTGAAGTCTCCATGCTTGGATTTGTATGCTGGTCTAATACTGAAGTGCCAGTGTTTCCAGCCAAGAAAGTCAGTTTATTTTCCTTGTGTGTGGCATGCTTTATGCAGTTTTAATAAAGTAGCCTGAACATTTGGTTTCAAATTTCTTTCCGTGTCTACCTCATACACCAGCGAGTGAGCCATATCTCTACAGTTAGCGGAGAAGCGCAGGCACAAATCCCAAGGGCACATGCAACTGCACAAAGAAAATCGTATATGTCTTGGGTAAAAGTGGCTGCAGGACTATTGGAGGAGATGATAAAACATCTGCTGCAGGCTAATCTCCTACAGCAGAAGCATTAGGAACAGCAAAGGCAACAGCAACAATGGCAGCAACAACTGCAGTAGTAGATATCGGTTCTGGCTGAGACTCTTCGCAACAGTGGGGCTGCACCACCCTTGAGTAAGGGTGATGAATCACACTTGTAGAAGACAGTAAAGAGAGCCTTGCAAAAAGATGACACCATGATGATGTAGAGGTGTTTCTGACAGTTTTCGAAACGGGTAGCGGAATGTGAGAAATTATCTCTGGAGCATTGGGCAGAGCTGCTAGCACTATATCTAATGGAAGAATGGCAGAAAGCTTATTATGACGTGGCTCTGCAGGATGCAAAAGAGTACGGCAAGTTGAAAATAGACATCTTGGCGCGCTTAAGAGTAACTCTGACTGTCAGGGTGCAGCAGGTCCACCACTGGGGCTATTGCTGTGACAAGCTCCCTGGTCACAAATATTTGACTTATTAAATCTGTTTCAGAAGTTGTTGCAACCGGAATCATCCTCTCAATCACAGATGGTAGAAAGGGTCATCACGGACAGGTTCATCCACTCGCTTCTGAGGGTGGTTCAGTTTCAGTCCTGGGTTGCCCAGGAAGATCCTCAGAATGCCTGTGACCTGGTGGACTTGGTAGAAAGTTACCAGGTGGTTGAGAGGTCCTTTGGGAAACAAGGGGCCATAGCTTCTCTATACTGAGGCTCAGAAAAGGTGGCTGACACCCAAAAGAAGGAAATTAAAGATGAAAAATGGAGGGTGTCCAAGGTCCCAGGGGGCATTTGAGTTATTATTGAAGGCCCCAGCTAATAACGTGATTTGTTGGATGTGTCACTCCCCAGGTCACATAGCCGCTTGTTTGCCCATGACCACCATATCGATGGATTGCAACATGGGTCAGCGTTGCTCGTATTATGCATACCCTGCTGCAGTGTTGGCTCTCAACATGGTGAGAAGCCGCAAGCATGTTTTGTGTCAGTGAACGGGGTGCCAATGACTGGCCTATTGGACTCAGGGAGTTTGTTGACCCTAATAAGGGCCAAACATCCTCCAGAGGTTCTACTGGCCTGGCTGTCAGTGAGAGATATTGAATTATTGTAGGTCCTGTCCCACCTGCCAGCTAACCACCCCAGTTGCTCAAATCCATAGCCCCTTAGTGCCGTTACACTCCATTGAGGTCCTGTTTGATCGCATAGCAATTGATTTAATATGACCCCTGCTCAGGCTCACGAGAGGGCATCATATATATCCAAATTGTCATAGATTATGCTGCATCGTACCCGGAGTCAAAACCATTGAGAAACTCCTTTGGTAAGAGTATAGCCAAAGAAATGGTCCAAATCTTTTCACGGACCAGACTGCCAAAAGAGATCATAATGGACCAAGAAACCCCATTCATATGAAAGGTCATAAGGAAATTGTGCAAAGCCCTGCAGATCACAGAACTCAGAACTTCGGTATACCACCCACAGACAGATGGACTCGTGGAACAGTTTAATAAAATGTTTACAGCCACGCTAAGGAAGGTTGTGAAAAAGGACAAACAAGACTGAGTCTGTCTTCTACTGTACCTGTTATTCTCCATCACAGAAGTCCCACAGGCCTCTATGGGGTTTTATGGCCGACACCCCAGCAGACATCTGGATATAACAAGAGACCTGGGAAGCACAGAATATGCCCTACAAGAATGTAATCAAGCATGTGGATCAAATGCAAGAAAGAATTGCTAAAGTGATGCTCATCGTGCGAGAGCACCTCCACCCTGGCACAAGAGACCCAGCTAAGGGTGTACAATCGGACAGCAAGGGTGAGACAGTTAAGCCCAGGAGATCATGTACTGGTTATCACGGGTATAACATGGTAACTAGGGGTAAGGGTGCCTAGACTGGCCCTCAGACTAGGAGCCCTAAACTGTCCCTTATTCTAAGGTTAGGCTCAATAGTAGCCAGGCCTTGACTGCCAACGTGACGCTGACTCCTGAGTAGCCCTCGTCTAACACCCTCTCCCCCACCCATGGGGAGGGCTGGGACAGGAGTAAAGAATCCCACAAATTATGACAGACAGGGGAAAACCAATGCTCAAACGCACTGCAAACACACACAGGGGAAATGACAATAAGTGCTCAGAGAGAAATAAAGTACATTGAGTAAATAAACAAACAAGGATATTTCCAAAGTACACCAAATAGCATACAACCATTCACCAACTACTGGGTTACCACGCACAAAGACTGATAATGCTGGAGCACAGCTAAAACTATCTTCGGCATGTGAGGCTGGGTTCTACCATCTTTTAAATGGTGGGGGCGGCTGTGATAGGACATCAGTAACCTGTGACCCCAGTAGCCATTCAACCAACAGGAATTAACTCCTACTAAACCAAAGAGCAAAGAGCACAAAACAGTCGACGCCCGACTCTGGCTCAGCAACTAGAAAGCATCTGGTTGCCGTTCAGACTCTGCAAAATGAATAGAGTAAGGAGTCACCATTACACTAGTGCTTGTACCTACGGTAGAAAGCAAATTTCTGGCCAAGTGGTTGAAAACTCCCACAACAACAGAAAACGTGAGGTCCCAGTAGCCGTGCAGGTACGATTATTCACAAGGAACAGAAACTCCACCCAGTCTTCCTGATTAGAATAAAATAAAAACATCAAATATTGTTCTATCTCTTGGTTCATCAATTTAGTCTGTCCATTAGTTTTGGGATGGTACCCTGAGGAAGATGACAATTTAAAATCAAACCTAGAGACAAACTAGACCCCTCTATCGGAGTTCATGTTTTTGGGAACACCATTTAATTTAACGATATGAGAAATGAACAATGTAGCTAAGCTCTTAGCAGTGGGAGACTTTAGAAGTGAAACCAAATGAACCATCTTGCTGAAACGATCCACCACCCACCTATTATCGCCAGAAATAGGTAAATCAGTGACAAAGTCCATAGACAAGTGGGTCCAGGGCTGTGACGGAATCTCGTTAGGCAAGAGATAACCTGCTTAGGCTTGTTGAGAAACTTTAGAAAAAATAAAAAATTATGTTTTAGTTGATCAGCTCATCACAGCCAGTTGTATGTATCCAAGACTCATATTCAACAATGCACGGACGAGTCCATAGGCTGGTCTCTCAGGGGAAGTCAAGACAAGAGCAATAATGAATCGTCCAGTATCTGCACGAAATAGAAAAAATATCTCCTCTTCATAAAATACATTTCCTTTATTGTAGCATATTAAAAATACTGACAATATGGATCCCTATTATCAGAATTTTTATTTTTTTTAATATGCTATAATAAAGGAAATGTATTTAAATAAAGGGGAGATTTTTCCTATTTTGTGCAGATGCTGGACGATTTATTATTGGCCTTGTCTTGACTTCACCTGAGAAGCCTTAGCCCCGGCTAAACATAAACATACTCATCAACATCCTTACGAGCATTCTGCAACCAAAACGACCTAGAAAGAGAGCTTTAATTGGAAGGAGAACACGGATGCCCAGCCAAAACGGAATAACGCACCTCCTCAAGAAGATCCTTGCATAAAGAGGACGGATGATACATTTTGTTTACAGGCAACACCTTCAGTGCACTATCCTGAGCATCCTGAATGTGCTGTCTGAGATCAATCCCCAGAGCACCCACCACCACCTTCTTACTAAGAATCTTTACAGTATTTTTGTCCCTCGATTCTGGAACAAAACTAGGAGACAAATCATCCCCAGATCTAATATTCTTAGATCTGGGGAGATAAGTCACCGAGAAATCAAACTGAGCAAACAAAAGAGCACACCGGGCCTGTTTGGCATTTAGATACTTGGCAGCATCAGCATACAATAGGTTTTTATGATCAGTAAAGACTGTTACCTTATGTCTAGCCCCTCCAACCAGTGTCTCCATTCCTCAAAGGCTCATTTAAGTGCCAAAAGCTTATGGTCACCAATATCATAGTTAGATTCGGCTTGAGCGAACTTATGACAATAAAATTACAATGTGCAATACAAGGTAATATTGTGGTACCGTGTTAGCCAGAAAAATCAATTGAAATACTATGTCCCAAGAATGACAAAAGTATTTTAGGTGTGATACCTTTATAGGCTAACCAGAAAAATTATATTAGGCAAGCTTTCAGAGCATCAAGGCTCCTTCTTCAGGCTGAATTACAATTGAATTGTACGTCTTCTGATATCATTGTCTGTATGGATATTTTTTAACTTGGATCATTAAAGCTTACAAACTCACATCTACATCGCTGGTCCTCATTCATCACTGGATTTCCTCTGCTTCCTTTGCTTTATGAGAACTAGCACAAGAATGAAAGTGACCATTCATTTTTGAAAAAGAACAGCCCCTATCCCCACAACAGAAGCATCTACTTCAACCACAAAAGGCAGATCAATATTGGATTGACTGAAAACAGAGGCTTTAGAAAAGGCTGTCTTGAGGGCAAAAAAATACATTTATTGCCTCTGCTGACCATGAGGAAATGTCTGTTTAATTTTTGGTCATGTTTGTTTGTTAGGCTGAACACTTTGAAATGTTCAGTAGTTGCCTGCTCCTGATCTAATTGGTGTGGATCAAGTGCATGTATGAAAGAATTGACAGTAAACACACACAGTTGGATGTGAATCTCTCCTTGATCAGAGAATGCCACAGCTGCAAGAGAGATTTATTTCAACAGAGCATCGACTTATATAAACTAGGAAAAGAGGCGTTTTCAGCCCTACAGTGGGCATGCTCAGATGTGTCCATTGGTCAGTGGGTTGGTCAATTGGTTAGTCAATGGGCTGATCTGTGGGCCGGTCAGTGGATTGGTCCATGAGGTCATCAGTGGGTTGGTCCCCTATGTTGAAAAGTGGGTCTTTTCTTTATATGGTGATTTTCTTACATCTGGACAACCCTTGCATACCAGGGCAGGTTGTGGAGAACAGGAAATGGCAGCCATCTTAAATGTGTGTCACACGATGATATATCTGAACTGACTTATGCAAGGAGAAACAATTTAATTGGACATTTTCCCACAATCCCCTATGTCTCAAGGTTAATTATTTGATCCAATGGCCAAATGGCCATTCAATCGACAGACTGTCGATTATAGAGTCTGATGTACTCGCCCTACTCTGACTGTCTAATTGGAGACTGTAAAAGACTGAAGAGGACCTAATGATCCTATATCTATAGAATAATTAGCCTCTTAAGCTAAGAAAATGGCAACTGATGTTTCTATTCATTTCTTGATCATCTTCCTTACACAGGGAATGACACAACAAACTATGATATCTGCGATAAGACAAGGATAATAATGCCTATCTGATCTTGCCATCTCTCCATGTCTGCTAGTTTAAACATACCGAGATGGGTGCAACCAGCACAACTGCCATATATTTATGTTTGTCCAATAGGTAGGTGCCGCTGTCACCAGACTGAGGATTTTCCAGGTTAAGAACTAAGGGGTTGCATTGGCCGATAGTGTCACAAGACTTGGAGACTTTTGTATGGGAGAGTGTCATTCTGGTGAGTAGATATCTGCCCTGAAAGTCCCGTTTATTCAGAGCTGTGTATAGTCTATACCCCCAATCTTCACTCATGTTCCACCCGACCGTCTTCCATGAACTACTAGTTTGTCCCCACCCATCCCCCATAACACATATATATATATATATATATATATATATATATAAATATATATATATATATTGTTGTCCAAACCTCAGCTGCACCGGTCGGTCCATTTGGGGAGCCCATTGTGTGTCGCATATCAAATTGGAAAGAAGAAACTTATAGTTGTGTTATACCAAATCGTGACTACCCCCCTTACTTGGGTAATTGTAACATGTTGAGCTCCTGTGGAAGAATGCAGATTAGTAGAACACTCACATGCAAGGGCCTTGTCTATCTGAAATATGCACCAATAGAAACAATAGGGGTGTGAACAGAAATATGAGACTTCTTGCCCATCAGTGTTTGCTGAACCCTATGATATTATTAGCTATAGGACTAGATGGAAACTTTAAGATCAAACTGGAATCTATCCTCTCACATTTCCTCCTTCTGTGACTAATTATGGGTATTTCAGGATATATATAGAAGCGCACTACCAGGTTCCTACCTGAATACATATAATTGTATCACAACACTAATGGATCTCTACTTGTCTCAGGTCCATAATATACAACCAGGAGGTCTTTAACAAGATTTCCCTTACATTTGGATCCAATTACCTTCAGTAACACAGAGTAGCACCTATACGGCTTCAAAAACCAACAAGTAAGACAATGCCAGTTATAAACAGGTATGTGTTTTCCTTAAAAAGTCACTTAAACCCTTTAACTAATTAGCTGGTTCAGGTCAGAAAATATTTTTCTCACCACAAGTCCTTATTTATGTAATGTTCCTGTAACTATCACTCTTATTTTGGCTATTTCCCGTATATCAGCCCCAATCTAGAAATTTCCCATAAAGTCTTATGTGAAATAGTCCGGCACTATGTGTATTCTGTCATTCTGCTGGTGATGTGACTCTTTACAGCAGCTGCTGTGTACACAGATGGTTTTCCCTCAAGCTTAATGGTACTTTCTCTGGTTGGGAAAAGCTGGATCGGCCCATCTTATCTTGGCTCATGGCTCTCGTCTTTTTAGGATCACCCAGTCTCCTGGCTTGAAACCATGGGCTCCTGACACTAATTTAGGGTCTGGAATTGGAGAATACACCTGTTTATCACACTGTTTAGTCAATTTTATAAGGCTTGTACATCACTGGTCAGGATATCACACTGTATCTGAAGTATCTGTGGGAAATTTAATCATGTTCTAGGTGCTAAACCAAAAAGTATCTTGTATTGACATCTATTCATTAAGAAAAAGGAACACAAGCATTTGTAACATGATTTGCCAGCGTCCACTATTATCGTGTGGATTGTTACATTTTGATGTTCCATTCAGCATTTCCACTGCATTGTGGATGGAGAGGAGTGTGGAAAGCTGTTAATTCCCAGATATTGTAAGATCTGTATAATGACCTCTGCTGTAAAATACATACTTTTAGGAATTCCATTCTTACATACCACCACCATCATGAGTTTTTCAGCACTAATGTAGTGTCTCACACTGGATATGCCTTGGATCAATCCTGAAAAGAAAGTCACACAACACGCCAAAACTCATATAAACCTACACGTGGTAGATGTATATGGCTAATCTGCAATTTCTTGAGCAGTAGAGCAGATGAATGGTGTGTTTCTGTGAAAACTCTTATAGTTTATTTTCTATCTTATATTAAGCACACGTCTTACAAGACTGAGTGTGTCTGGCCACCTGGGTACTGAACCCTGGTGCCAACCATACCTTCTCCACCACCACACTTAAAACGGTCTTTGTCACATGTGTTAGTTCAAGGGGTCCCTGGCCATCACTGAGTAGAGAACTCATGGTAGAGAAAGCTTACCGCCCTTTATCTACAGACCTTCTTCAGTCAGCTGGATTTTCTGCATCTCACACTCCGCTCCTTGCTGAATCGCTTGTTACTGTAGGGATTTAACACGAGGAGTGACAAATGTCACGCAAGTGACAGGTGCCACTGAGGTACTGGTCTACATTGGTAAAAGACTCAACTCTAGGCCCGTTCACTACTTTTTTTGTTGGCTGCATCTGTGTAAGCATCTCCTCTGGCTCCATCAGTCAGCTCAGGTGTGAGCTTTATCTCCACCATGCCAGTGCCGTTTAACACTAGAACTACTGAGGTAGTCATTTTGACTACTTTGCACTATGTGTTTCTATATAGGTGTCACGAGTCCAGTAGTTCTAGTGTTAATAACAGGAGAACCTCCACCTGGACTCATACGCACTCTACAGTCTTTATAGGTTTATCATGTCCCACTAGAAAAGATCTGCTGCCTATATACACACATTTGACCATCTTACCCATTTCCGCTCTATGTACGACAGTGATTGCAAATCTTCATCTCTTTCTCCTATTCCAATGGGAGAGGAGGGAGTGGTTCGATTTTTATTACCTCATGTTGTGTAACCTCAGCATATCCAGTGTAGAATCAACCAGCACCTTGGTATCTGCATCCATCTATGGAAAAACTCAAAATCTGCATTAGCATTGGGCTCATCTGAGACATGTTCAAACCCTGCCATTTCTTGTTACATCAGAGCAATCATGAGATATATGTATGTCTGTTGTATCCTCCATTAGAGATAAGTATATAAAAAAAACCTTAATATTGGTGAACTAATTAAAAACTTAAAAATAGGTAATTGTAACTTTCCACATCATCTTTCCTCCCTTTTTGATTTTCATTATTCAAAGCATAACTGGATTCAAAAACTGGGTGGCACTGCAGTTCTACATTTAGGGCATAAGAAAGTCATACTGTGTCTAGATTGTACCAAACTGGGAACACCATAAATATTGTGTTATCTGTAACTTTATAATGGAAAACCATTTCTGTGCCTTTTTCAAACTTGGGTTGAACCTCAGAATTGGCTCTTATGCAAGTGATGCATCTCTGGTGACAGGTCTGGGCTTTCTACAAAAAGAAAATAGATGATTCAAGACATTAAATATCATAAAGACAGAATGCCATAAATGATCCACATACTTTAAATTATTAAAATTGTTAATAAACTAAAAGATAATTAATATTATTATTATTATTATTATTATTATTATTATTATTATTATTATTATTATTATTAACACACCATAACATATTAATACTGGCTCTTAGGGAATGAATTTTCTAAGTAAATCACCATAAAATCTTGGAAAAAATAATTTTAAATAAATTGTTAAATGTAGGAAAGCCTGCTATTTAAAAGGACACATTTTTTTAGTTTATAGCAAACAATAGGACCATGTTTGGGCTGCTTCCCCTCCCCTATAAGGTAAAACGTAGTCCTCTGTCCTACAAGCTTGGGAAGCCTCAATTCTGCTCCTCCCCCCTTAGCCAAATGTAAAAGGGTCTCTCGGCACAATTTCAAAGGCTGTGTTACAGCATGTGTCTTTTAGATCCATTCACCCCATCCACAATTGGAAAAATATATTTTTTATCATCACAGCTTCCTCTAAGGTACGTTTATTTAAGTTGTCTTTTATTGCTCTCTTTAATCTACTATATCCAATATTGCAATGGACTTTAACATATTAATCCCTGAGATTCATATCTGCAAATACTCATCTCATCCAACTTCCCACCAATCAGACAATCTCTTCATGACTGTCCCAACTCCCAAATATTACTTTATCAATATGTGCAGTTACCTCGCAGTCATCTACTTTACATTTGCAAATCCACCAGTCCTCAATCCAACCTGCATACTGATGTCTCTGAACAAGGGAATATGCTTATCTTCAGTACAGTTTCAGTATAATTACTTAATTATTTAATATTCAATCTTTTAGTACTATAAACTTCTACTAATACTTCATATGTTATTCAGTGGGTGCAGTTTTGTCAGCTTCACTGTGATGGTGGTCAAAGGGAAACTGACCTTACATCTGGTCATACTACAAATTTACTTACTTCACACATTCTCCACTTACTTCCCGTCTTTGTCTACACAACATGTTTTGACCACCATCTTAACTGTACACATCAGGCTGTGGCCACCATATTAACTGCACACACAACATTCTTTGACAGACATTTTAGATTTGAACATGCCATGTGCTTTTGGCCACCATTTTGGATTTTAACACAACACATGCTTTGGCGGCCATTTTAACTGAACACCTAACATTCTTTTGCTATCAATTTTTTTTTTTCTACATTATCTGATAAACAAACAAAAAGACAGGGGAGATGACTCACAGCTGACTCACAGCTGACTCACAACTGGGGTACTGTTAGGACCAGGATGACGGGTAGGCCCAGGAGGTAGATCCACTGGACTGAGCACCCCACCGAGGGCAAGGTGCCCGGTAGCCAGAGCACTACGGGAAGAAGGACAGTCCGTTCAGAGGAGTGGAGTGTAGAAGTCCCTGGGACCACGGAGTCTCTGAAGGTAGTCCGGGTGACGGAGCTCAGGTTCGGAGGCCGGGATGATGTCAGGCAGAATCCGGAACCAGCGGAGCGGGGAGATCGGTCACAACGCGGATCCAGGGATCGGAGACAGTAGGGAATGACGAGATGGCGGACAGTCACCGTTCGGAGTTCTGGAACCGTCAGGTCCGGTTTGGTGAGACAGGTGCGGCTCTACGAGAGAGATAGGTGAGTACGGGACAAGGAACAGGGGAGCGTGACATGGGAGCGGGGAAGCATGGCAGGGGAGCCGGGGAGCAGGGCAGAGGAGCCGGGGAGCATGGCACGGGAGCGGCGGAGCGTGACATGGGAGCGGGGAAGCGTGGCAGGGGAGCCGGGGAGCATGGCAGGGGAGCCGGGGAGCGTGGCAGAGGAGCCGGGGAGCATGGCACGGGAGCTGGGGAGCGTGACAGTACCCCCTCCACAAGCCCCCCTCCCCGCAACCGAGACAGGAAGGCACGTATCAGGGGAGTACCCACATTCTCCCGGGGTTCCCAGGACCTATCCTCAGGACCATACCCAGCCCAGTCCACCAGGAAGAACTGTCGGCCCCGCACGGTCTTCATGGCTACGATATCCCTTACTGCATAGATGTCATCGTCAGCAATAGGAGGAGGAGCAGAACTGGCAGCAGCGGAGAAGGGACCAAGGACAACCGGCTTGAGCAGGGAGACGTGGAAGGAGTTGGGTATCCTCATCGTGGCCGGGAGCTGCAGCTTGTAGGAGACCTCATTGATCTTGCCGATGACTTTAAACGGCCCGATGTAGCGAGGATCCAGCTTGTACGATGGTAGCTTCAATCGGACATATTTGGAAGCAAGCCAGACCAGATCTCCTGGAGAGAAACACGGAGGATCCAGACGCCTCTTGTCCGCGTGTCTCTTCATCCGAAAGGGAAGCGCGTCCAAGGGACGTCTTGACGGAGTCCCAAATTGCTGAAAAGTCACGGACTACGGTATCAGCAGCAGGAACATCCGAGGAAGAAGATACAGGTAATGGGACGGAAGGCTGAAGTCCGTAAACGACATGGAAGGGAGAGCTGGAGGAGGACTCACTGACGTGATGGTTATGGGAGAATTCAGCCAAAGGAAGGAGCGTGGACCAATCGTCGTGATGGGTGTTAACATAGTGACGCAAGAAGGAGGTCAGGATCTGATTGACTCGTTCCACTTGACCATTCGACTGAGGATGGTAGGCCGAAGAAAAGTCCAGAGCCACTCCCAGATGTTTGCAGAGAGCCCTCCAGAAGCGCGAGGTAAACTGAGTTCCTCTGTCGGACACAATGTGTGAGGGAAAGCCATGCAACCGGAAGATATGCTGCATGTAGGCGTCAGCGAGCTCCTGGGCAGAGGGCAGTCCAGCCATAGGGACGAAATGAGCCATTTTGGAGAAACGGTCCACCACGACCCATATGACCGTGTGTCCGGAGGATGAGGGCAAGTCTCTAATAAAGTCCATTGCAATGTGTTGCCACGGAATGGAGGGAATTGGCAGCGGCAGAAGACGACCATATGGCAGGTGTTTGGGCGTCTTGTTCCGGGCACAAGAGGAGCAGGCTGAGACAAAAGACGCGACGTCTGTGCGAAGGGATGGCCACCAATAGTGACGTGCAATTGTACTCCATGTTCTCTTCTGACCAGCATGGCCGGCTATTTTCGAGGCATGGCCCCAGTGCAAGACTTTTTGTCTGTCAGTTTAAGAGACATAGGTCTTCCCGGGCGGTATCTGGGCCAGAGAGACAGGAGCCACCGGAATGACTTTACTTGGGCAGATGATGGGCTGGGATGTCTCCTCCTCCTGTTCCATGAGCACAAATGACCTGGACAAGGCATCTGCTCGCACATTCTTATCCGCGGGCCGAAAATGGAGCTGAAAATCGAACCTGGCAAAGAACAAGGACCACCTGGCTTGTCGTGGGTTCAGTCGCTGAGCAGACCGCAGGTATTCCAGGTTCTTGTGGTCCGTGTAAATGATCACGGGGTACACTGCTCCCTCCAGAAGGTAGCGCCATTCCTCCAGAGCCAGTTTGACTGCTAATAGCTCTCGGTCACCGATGGTGTAGTTGCGTTCAGGCGCTGAGAAGCTCTTGGAGAAGAAACCGCAAGTGACCATCTTCCCGGTGGAGGACTTCTGCATGAGCACTGCCCCGGCCCCAGAGGAGGAGGCATCCACCTCCAAGGTGAACTGTCGGTTTAACTCAGGACGGTGGAGCACAGGAGAGGAAGCAAATGCCCGCTTCAGGGAGCCAAACGCGGCGTCGGCTGCAGGTGACCAGTCCTTCGGATTAGCCCCCTTCTTGGTCAAGGCAGAGAGAGGCGCAGTCAGGGCAGAGAAGTGAGGGATGAACTGACGGTAATAGTTCGCAAAGCCAAGAAAACGCTGAATTTCCTTCAGTCCGGAAGGAGGGGGCCATTTGAGAATGGAAGAGACCTTCTCCGGGTCCATATGCAGGCCGGTATCGGAGATTACGTAACCCAGGAAGATAAGAGAAAAAAAGGGGGGCGCGCTCCTGTGTAAAATCCAATGATAACATTTTTTTTACATGCAGTGTGATGGCCACACTCACCTGATCCTGTTGTACATCAGGTACAACACTGGGGAAACAGCCGAAGGGAAATACAGGGTGTACCACTGGCATCAGCGGGGATCTCGTCCTCTCAAGCCCGGGCGGCCGCTCACGCGATCGATAACCCACGTGGAGAGCTCAGCCGCCAGACCAAATAATAATAAAAAAAACACGGTATCGGCTGCGCTGCTAGGAAAGTTGAACTTTCCTAGCAGCGCAGCCGATACCGTGTTTTTTTTATTATCCGTAACCCAGGAAGGGAAGAGAAGACTGCTCGAAGACACACTTCTCGTACTTTGCGTACAGGCGATTCTCTCTAAGCCTTTGTAGTACCAGCTGCACGTTCTCTCTGTGGGTCTGGAGGTCCGGAGAGAAGACCAGGATGTCATCCAAATATACCACCACACAGACGTAGAGAAGGTCCCGGAAAACATCGTTCACTAGTTCTTGAAAGACTGCCGGTGCGTTACACAGGCCGAAGGGCATCACACAATACTCGTAATGCCCATCGCGAGTGTTAAATGCGGTCTTCCATTCGTCCCCAGAGCGGATGCGGACCAGGTTGTAGGCACCACGAAGATCCAACTTGGTAAACAAACGAGCTTGTCTAAGCCGATCAAACAATTCGGGGATGAGCGGCAGGGGGTATTTATTCTTTACGGTGATTTGATTCAATCCCCGGTAGTCAATGCAGGGGCGCAGGTCGCCCTCTTTCTTCTTAACGAAGAAGAAGCCTGCTCCAGCAGGAGAGGAGGATCTCCGGATGAATCCCCCTGCCAGGTTCTCAGTGATGTAGGCAGACATGTTTCAGCAGGGGACAAAGGATATATCCGTCCTCGAGGTGGTGTGGTTCCTGGGAGCAGGTCGATGGCACAGTCGTAAGGACGATGTGGCGGCAGTACCTCTGACTCTTTTTTTATCAAAGACGTCCGCGAAGGACCAATAGGCCGAAGGCAGTCCTGGTAGGGACTCCGGGACCGGAGGTCATCGGATGGGCTGTATGGACTTCAGGCAGTTCTCATGGCAAGAGGGACCCCATTGGGTAATTTCGCCAGCACGCCAGCTGACCGACGGTTCGTGTTTCCGTAACCAGGGGAGTCCCAGCAGGATTTAATGAGACATGTGCGGGAGGACGTAGAGAGTGATTTTCTCGGTGTGCAGGGCACCGATACGTAGTACTACAGGCTTGGTGATCCAAGAGATGGTGTCAGAGAGGGGTCTCCCATCTACAGAGGCAATCACGAGGGGTTTGTCGAGTGGAGTAACAGGCACCTGGTACTTTTCCACCGTGGCCTGCTGGATGAAATTGCCTGCTGCCCCGGAATCGAGGTACGCCTCCGCCGTGAACCACGTCTCTCCCGCTGTCACTTGAACAGTCCACGTAACCGGGTCTGAGAGAGTCCCAGTACCTAGGGTGGCCTCTCCCACCAACCCTAGGCTTTGGAGTTTCCCGGCCTCTCTGGACAGGAACGTAGCAGGTGGGTGCCCTCTCCGCAGTAGAAGCAGAGGCCTTTGGCGAGCCGTTCTGCTCGGCGTTGTTCGGACTGCCGCAAACAGTCAATCTGCATGGGCTCGTGGACAGAGACACCAGACGACGCCGACTGAAGTACGGCGGGCTTCTGCGGAGGAGAGGAATGCCGTATCGGACGTCTCTCGCGGGACACCTCTTTTGATCGTTCCTGAAATCGGAGGTCCACGCGGGTGGCTAGTGCCATCAGGGCATCCAGGGTGGAAGGAACATCGCGGTCGGCCAGCTCGTCCTTAATACGACCGGAGAGTCCTTCCCAGAAGGCGGCGGTTAGGGCCTCATTGTTCCACCCTAATTCAGAGGCCAAGGTGCGGAAGCGGATGGCATATTGACCCACCGTCAAGGTCCCCTGATGTAGCCTGAGGAGTGATGAGGCGGATGCGGCGGCACGTCCGGGTTCATCAAAGGTGGTTCTAAACGCCTGCAGGAACTCCTGGATGTTAGTAGTTACAGGGTCCTCCTTCTCCCACAAGGGGTTCATCCAGGCCAGTGCCTCACCCTCTACATGGGACATCACAAACGCCACCTTGGCTTGATCGGAGGCAAACAGATGCGGAAGCAGCTTAAAGTGGAGGGAGCACTGGTTCAAGAACCTTCTGCAGGTCTTAGGATCTCCGGCATACCGGGGTGGAGAGGCCAAGCGGAGTTTAGAGGCTTCCGGGGAAGCTGCCACGGGAGCTGTGGACGTGGACTGTGATGCCAGGGACGTGGCTGTTGCTTGCAGCGTATTCAGATGGGTGTCCACTGAGGTCATGAAGGCTAGCATGCGGGATTGGGTCTCGCGTTGTCGTCCGAGTTCCTGCTGCAATCCGGCCAGCTGGGACGCTAGTGCTTCGGCGGGATCCATGGCCTGTTCTTACTGTTAGGACCAGGATGACAGGTAGGCCCAGGAGGTGGATCCACTGGACTAAGCACCCCACCGAGGGCAAGGTGCCCGGTAGCCGGAGCACTACGGGAAGAAGGACAGTCCATTCAGAGGAGTGGAGTGTAGAAGTCCCTGGGACCACGGAGTCTCTGAAGGTAATCCGGGTGACGGAGCTCAGGTTCGGAGGCCGGGATGATGTCAGGCAGAATCCGGAACCAGCGGAGCGGGGAGATCGGTCACCACACGGATCCAGGGATCGGAGATGGTAGGGACTGACGAGATGGCGGACAGTCACCGTTCAGAGTTCTGGAACCGTCAGGTCCGGTTTGGCGAGACAGGTGCGGCTCTACGAGAGAGATAGGTGAGTACGGGACAAGGCACAGGGGAACCTGACTCCTAGCTTAGCAAACACGAAGAACAGGCCCCGCCCACTTGGAAAGGAACCCACTATATACCCTGTACCTGATTCTGTAATATCCTGTTGGGGGACGCTGGCCCTTTAAGAGAGGGTCAATGACCGCGCGCGCCCTAATGCGCATGCGCGAGGCCCGGGTGCCAGAAGCCAGAGCAGGAAGCGGTGCAGAGGAGGCAGGAGTGCCGGGCTGGCTCAGCGTTGCCGACGGGCGCCGGGAGCGGGGACCGGGTTGCCTGGAGGACGCAGGTGAGGGAGCATGGAGGATGTGGAGCGGGGGACCGGGAAGCATGGCACGGGAGCGGCGGAGCGTGACATGGGAGTGGGGAAGCGTGGCAGGGGAGCCGGGGAGCATGGCAGAGGAGCCGGGGAGCATGGCACGGGAGCGGCGGAGCGTGACATGGGAGTGGGGAAGCGTGGCAGGGGAGCCGGGGAGCATGGCAGGGGAGCCGGGGAGCGTGGCAGAGGAGCCGGGGAGCATGGCACGGGAGCTGGGGAGCGTTGCAGATGAGCCGGGGAGCATGGCACGGGAGCTGGGGAGCGTGACAGGTACTAAGTAAAGTTTTGTTAAGTCTGCAGCATGCACCTTGTCATGATGTCCCTGCCCAGTTCCTACACAGTCCGTAATTCACAAAGACAACAATGGTGTCAACCCTGGCTACAATGTGCCCGTACCAGCAGATTCACGTCCAGCACTCTTTCTAGACCCCAAAACACCAATTATAGCACCAAAGCTTGGACTAAGCCCCATGTTTAACATGTATCAGCCTGTTTACTTAAATCTACTCTAGTCCCCGTGTTACTATGTACCAGCCTTTTAGACCCCGTTTTTAACACCTACCAGCCACTTTACTAGGCCCCATGTTTAACACATAGTAGTCTTTTAGACCCTGTGTTTACACGTACGAGTCAAACCACGCAACTTAAATGCTATGCCTTGTGTTTACAGGTACCAGCCTTTTATTTGACCCCGTGCTTAACCTGTACCAGCTGTCCCACGTATCTCCTCACAGAACCGCAAACCGTACCACAGGCGACAACCGCAAACTGTACCTCAGACAATATCCTTTACCCGTTTTCTACATTTCCAAACACCGCTCAAAACCCACTTACTCTATTAATTACCAGTCAATCTCCCCTTGAGAAAACACATAATAGGCAGCAGGCAACTGAACACATGACGGTTCTTCCGCAATCAATATGGCCAATAGCGGTGAGGCTCTTTTGCCGTCTACAGATACCGTGGAGACCGGACACAGTCAGGCAATCAGCACAGCCCATCCTGAGAGACACAGGAAAGACTAGAGATTATAACAAAAATCAGCAGACTTACAGTGTTTTCAAGGAGGTGATGTTACGTCACCACCGGAGTCTGCTCCAGCGACTTCTGCTCCGATCGCCAGGCGACGCCGTGTTCCTGCCGTGGATGGTGCTGGTGATGGGAGAGAAGTCGACGCCAGCGGCACCAGTGGGCGCAGGCTCCGATCATCCACTGGGCTGGGTTAGCTTGGGATCTGTAGTACCGCTGGCTGACTGTGGGTGGCATGTGTCTTCCAGCTGAAGTTGCCAGCGTTCAGCTACAGCCAATGGGAAGACACCACACCCTTCTTATTTCCCCTCCTGCCACATGAATACTGCCAGATATAGTTCTGATTTTCCTGGCTCCTGTTACGTCCTATTCTGTTGGTGATTCCGGTGTTGACTTCTGCGTGTTTTGACTACTCTTCTGCCTACTGTTTTTGTACCTTGCTGCCCGACCTGGATCTGACCTCTGCTACGTTTACTGACTACGTCACTGCCAGACGATTCTGTCCCTGTTCCGCTATTCCTGGTTTGACCCTGCCTGACTACTACTCTCATCGGACTGCAGCCTTCCACAGGTAGTGATCTCCAGTTCCCTGTGTAATTCCAAATCCCTGTATAGGGGTTAAAGGGTTTCAGGGTTCTGGGGGTCCTACTTGGTGAGTGGCTTCCCTCTAGCCTCCCCGTTACAGCCCATCTGAGTCTGTGGATCCAGGCAGGCGTTACAGGTGATCAGTGTCCTGGCTCAGGGTGTCCAGTTTGTCGTACCGTTCCAGTTGCCGGTCCTCAGGGTTAGGGCGTCTCCTCTGGTGGCCCCACGTTGGGCACCAAAATGTTAGGGTAAACACTTTGAAATGTTCACTAGTTGCCTGCTTCTGACCTAATTGGTGTGGATCAAGTGCATGCATGAAAGAATTGACAGCAGACACACACAGTCAAATGTGAATCTCTCCTTGATCAGAGAATTGCACGGCTCCAAGACAGCTTTATTTCAACAGAGAATTGACTTATATAAATAGGAAAAGGGACTTGGTCAGCTCTACAGTGAACATGCTCGAGTGGGTTGGTCCATGAGGTCATCAATGGGTTGGTCTTCTAGGTTGGTCAGTGGGTCTTTTGTTTATATGGTGATCTTCTTACAGCTGGATATTCCTTGCACACCAGGGCAGGTTGTGGAGAACAGAAAATGGCAGCCATCTTAAATCTGTGTCACACGATGATATATCTGAACTAACTTATGTAAGGAGAAACTATTTAATTGGACATTTTCCCACAATCACCTATGTCTCAAGGTTATTTGATTTAATGGCCCTCCTGAAAATTAAAGGCTTGGCTATGACCACAAAGGTCTTAATGAGCTTCCGGCAATAATTTGCAAAGCCCAGAAATATCTGCAATGCTTTAAGGTTATTCAGTTGTACCCAATCAAGCATGGCCAGTACCTTAACAGGATCCATCTGAAACCCTGAAGCAGAAATCAGATTACCTAAGAATTGGACCTGCTGCACTTCAAAATTACATTTCTCCAGCTTAGCAAATAAATGATTGTAGCACATGCTCCCGGTGTTCCTATTCAGAAAGTGAGTAAATTACTATGTCATCCAGATAGCTCACCAAAACTTTACCCATCAGAGATTAAAAAATATAATTTACAAAACTATGAATTATCGCTGGAGCGTTGGTCAACCTGAACAGCATCACCAGATTTTCAAAATGACAATCTGGTGTAGTAAAAGCAGTTTTCCATTCACCAAACTGTCAAACACATTTGAGGTTATATGCCTCCCTCAAGTCAAGTTTAGAAAATCATTTAACTCCAGCTAATTGATTAAACAGGTCAAGAATAAAGGGTAAAGGATAGCGATTTCGGACCTTAATTTTATTAATCTCTAAAGTCCAAGCATGGACTCCATAATGCAACCATCCATCTTTTTCTTAACAAAGAGAAACCCTGCAGCAACTGGACAGGTGGATGGCCATATATGACCCTTAAGGCCACTTTACACGCTGCGATATCGGTACCGATATTGCTAGCATGGGTACCCGCCCCCATCTGTTGTGCGACACGGGCAAATCGCTGCCCGTGCCACACAACATCGCTCAGACCTGTCACACATACTTACCTGCCCGGCGACTTCGCTGTGACCAGCGAACCGCCTCCTTTCTAAGGGGGCGGTTCGTTCAGCGTCACAGCGACGTCACAGCTGCGTCACTG
The DNA here is from genome assembly GCF_048569485.1 of Anomaloglossus baeobatrachus. Taxonomy (NCBI): domain Eukaryota; kingdom Metazoa; phylum Chordata; class Amphibia; order Anura; family Aromobatidae; genus Anomaloglossus; species Anomaloglossus baeobatrachus. The sequence continues at coordinate 463,908,102 of NC_134358.1, forward strand.
AACCGCTGTCCAATAGAAGCAGAGGGGCGGAGATGAGCGGGACGTAACATCCCGCCCACCTACTTCCTTCCGCATTGTGGCCGGGAGGCCGGTAAGGAGAGCTTCCTCGTTCCTGCGGCGTCACACATAGCGATGTGTGCTGCCGCAGGAACGAGGAACAACTTCGTTACTGCTGCAGTAACGATATTTGAGAATGGACCCCCATGTCACCGATCAGCGATTTTGCACGTTTTTGCGACGATGCAAAATCGCTCATAGGTGTCACATGCAACGGCATCGCTAATGCGGCCGGATGTGCGTCACAAATTCAATGACCTCAATGACTTTGCATTAGCGATATCGTAGCGTGTAAAGCCCCCTTTAGCCAGACTTTTTTAAATACAATCTTTCAAGGCCTCTCTCTCTCTGGAAAAAAGGTTAAATATGCAAGACTTAGGCATTTTTGTACCTGGCATGAATTTGATAGCAGAATCATATGTCCTAACACCAATTCTGAAACACCATAAATGTAATGGATTCAGTGTGTAATACCCCTATCTTCATGCATACATTCTCACCATTCAAGGTCAAGTGGTTTTGAGAAAGAGAATTATCAAATGCTGAAACTTGAGGGGGAAGACTGATAGTAGAGACATTATACCCACAGTTAATAGCAAAGTCATGATCAATAGAATTCAATATAGAACCTGAGTCCACAAATGCAAGTGTAAAGACCTGTTTTAGTCTTCAAGAATACCTGTAAAAAAAAAAACGACACTTGTACCAGAGATAATCTCAAACTCTTAGAAACTGCATCTTCACACTTAATGTTTTTTTCTTTTTTTGAAATTCATTAATGTACCTAAAACATTGAACCATAACGTGACCAGAATGACCACAGTATAAGCAAAAACGAATTGGTGCTCCATAATCCGTACCCTCACTGAGATCCCTGCAAGCACTAATTTTCATAGGTTCACCAGTCTCAACTTGATAAAGGAGGCGCTACCAAAATGCCTTTATACATGTCTCTAATCTTCAGACGTCTGTTTAGATGAATAGCAAGGGTCATGGACAGCGATTGTAAGTAATTCTGTCCTTAATCCGATCTAACAGTCTTTGGCAGAACGGACTCTGAAAAGCAGAGTCATTCCAAAATGTCTCTACAGCCCAACATCAAAATTCTGAGCAGTAGTCCTCCACTCTACGACATCACTGAATCAATCTACCATTAGATTTAGCGATTTTAAGAGGGTCATCATTAGAGCTGGTTGAACTCGGAAAAAAACGGGACTGGCGGGTCCCTGCTCAATTAAAAGAAAACCCTGATCCGCTCCGGAATCTGGTACCCATATAAAAATATGGGTACCAGAATCCGGAGATTAAAAACATTGGTGGAAGGGATAGGAGGGTAGGAGCGCGTGCGGTCTACTCACCGAGGCTGTGTCATGGAGACACACTCCTCCCGGGTCACTCTTTCCCTTCCGACAACTGAATATTCACTGCTTTGCCCACCTACCGGCGCATGTACTTGCTTGCAGTTGGATGCACCCCCACCCTGAATGGCAGCGTGTCAGCTGACTGCAACCAATCTCTGTAAGTATGAAATGCTCTATTAATTCTTGTTTTATTTTTCCTTTTATTACCCCAGTGCCAAGTCCGGATCATACACCTGGAATTCCGAACTCGAGTCAAGCATCAGGGCATCTTTGAAACTGTGCGATTCTGGACTTTTACAGTTCGGGTCCACTGAGCCCTAGTCATCATAGGCCTAGAGACGAGTCCTTGGGCAAAGAAAAAGCCCAGGCCTGTGGATCTCCATGGAGTAAAGAAAAAATAATGCCTACTTGTTGACTCTCAGTCACAGAAGATACCGGACATATAAGGAAGTAAAATTTACATGAAGCAGAGAAAATAGAAAGCTTACTTCAGTCACCGTCAAAGCAATCTTGCATCTTTACCTTAGGTTTCAAGATTATACACAGATGACCTTGGTCATCAGTAGTGGCCGAACATGCCTGCTGCTATTGGTCCCTATTTTGTGCACTTTCCAGGAATAAGGCTTGTAATTATTCGGCCAAGAGGCAAATCGTATCCATAAGATGCCCTACAACACACCAACTGGGCTGCCTATAATGTGCAACTGAGCACTTCTGCAAACACGGGGAAGAACAAACCAGGAGAAATGTTAACAACATGTCCCTATACAGACTACTAGTACCTTAAAACGTATCCTGTTTGATCCTTGCCTGACCACGGAGGTTGGTACCCTAAAGCTCCCACAATAGAGCGTCCACTCATTGGTGGCTGACTCTGAGTGCCTTTAACAGCCCCCTAAACTATAATCCCAGTGTAATACAAAACATCAATAAAAGGAAAAGAAATGAACACAGGCAGAGGGTGAGACACAGGGCTATCGACTAGGGATGATCAAATACCTCAAATATTCGGCTTCGCGAATATTTTCCGAATAGGATGCCGCTATTCGACTGTTCGCGAATATTCGATGCACAATGTAAGTCTATGGGAAACCCGAATAACAACTATTCAGAACTATTCGGGCTTCCCATAGACTTACATTGCGCATCGAATATTCGCATAGCGGCGAGTTATTCGTCGAATATTCACAAAGCCGAATATTTGAGGTATTCGATCATCCCTACTAACAACGTGTTCACATAGTCATATAGGGAAGACAGAGGAAACTGAAAGAAACCAAAAAAATTTACAGGATAAGTGGATCCCCTCCAAATCTTAAATGAAACAGAATGGGAAAATGCTGGAAAGGGAAACATACAATCAAACTGTAGTGAAAATCAAAAGTGAATACTCAGCAAGATTATGCTAAACTGAGGAGCTCAGACTTCAAATATCAATCTATATAGCCATCAATGAAGGCATGTGCATGGCAAGCATAAATAACCCCTTCCAAGATGTGATAGAGCAAACAAATGAGGAGCAGAATAAAATAGAATGGCATGGGAAAGGAAAGACAAGAGAACTAACAGAAGTTGGACTGATACAAATAGGATGTGGTCTAACAGAGAGGGAAAAGAAAGCACAAACTATAGATAACCGAACTCAGACTCAGAGTCAAGCCATGATATCAGGTCTCTCTGTGCGACTTCCCGTGACTTCACTCCTCCAGTCCAGATAGCTCAGGTTACATGTTGAGATGCTGCCTGAGTTTTCAGGTAGTTTAGTTGGCGTTTATGTTGATTTCAATCTGCCTTATTATTCCAGCACTAATATATTGGTTTATTTCTAAGTCAGTGCTTCTGCTCATGTTTGTGTTTGCTAAATTAGTTCTGATATACTTGAGACTGATCTGTTTAACTGAATTTTGTTGCAAATTCAAATCGCTAATTTGCAAAATTAATTCTATTGCATTACTGTGCCAGCTTTGCTACTTACTAGCTGAATCAATTCTACTTTATTGCAGGATCTACTCAGACTTTGAAACGCCTGTACAGAGTTAATTCTGCTACTTCGCTGTACCAGCTCTGTTTCTGAAGCTCCTGTTCAACTCAACAGCTTCTTATTGACGACTTTACACTGCTTCCTTATGGATTATGATTACAATTCTGCTGGACTTGTTGCCATAGCTTCTACTCTGCTTCTTCAGTTCCGATGGTTCCAGTTCTGCTCTTCTAATTGCTTTCCTACCACAACAGTCTCCAATGTTCCAATTGGATCATGCTGGACCGACATCATACAGTATGCCATAATTGTAGAAAACAAAGACATTGATCGCACATCCCAAAAACATACATTGACCTAATGCTGCTATGCAAAAGTTTACAAAACTGAACATAAGGTTCTTAGTGTAACATTTTTATCAAATTGTATGAAACCTGCTACATGATGAAAAATCACTCAGAGGGTCCTTAACCTAAAAGGTATGGTGCTAACCTAAAAGGTGTGGAGCCATGCACTCAGTGATTACTACAGAAATAGCAGCACAACAGCAGGGAGGAGCGACCTGGTGCCCCACCACACTCATGCTGCAAGGCAAAGTCCCCATGGCACAAGACCACACCATCTCACAACCACATATTCACAACAGCAATAGCATCCACATAGCACCAATATCAAGTGAATATATCTAAAAGAAACTCACCTTCCACTTCAGACTGTGAGCTAAGAGCAAAAATAGGCGGAACTCCTCTTACAGTCTCCGTAGTGTTGTTTCGACTTAATTGGTATAGTAGAGCCTCCAAGGCAAAGGTCCAGCTGGGCACACGAGCGACGATGCGGCAGGCAAGTGAGGCACACGGGAGACAGGTAACAGAGGTACTAGAGACCGCTGGTGGACAGAAGACTGACAAAGATAGCTGAGGTATTAGAAGACACAGGCAGACAGGAGACATCTTGGAGACCGCAAACAGGTAGCAAAGGTACAGGGAGCTGCAGGCAGACATTAGACCTCCTGGAGACCAAATACAGGTAGGAAAGGTCCTAGAGACCACAGACAGGTAGCAGAGGTACAGGCAGACATTACTCAGGAAGCCTAACGTCTCAATACCACGACACAGGTATGTCTTGGTAAGTCTTTATTGTCACTGGTAGACTATCATATCGGAGCACACTAGGCCACCTGCAAAACCTGACGTGGAGCACAACAGAGTCCAGTGGACCATATTGAGGAGAACAAAGCCCAGATCCAGGACAGGTGTGTAACAGGTGTGGCTTGAAGCCATGGGGGCTTTGCCGTGCAGCATGAGTGCTCTGGGGCAACAGGTCACTACCCCTGCTGGTACGCTGTTGCTTCAACAGTGGTCAGCGCATGGCACTGCACCTTTTAATTTAGGAACCCACTGAGCAGTTCACCATGATGTGGTAATAGGTTTCATACTATTACGCCAGGTATGGGGAAGTACCACGCATACGGCGACAGGAAGGGGAAACCCTCTGTCTAGGGAAGGGGGAGATGGTGACCACTGATCAAACCTGCCGCTGGCCTCGGACTCTCCTGACTACCCTAGATGGGTTCTGCACTTATAAGCCGAGCAGGATACCTGGCCCTGGCTGACCCTGAACTGGGCCTAGGTAAGGAATGATTGGGATGAGTGCTTAGTCAACCCCACTAAGTACTAAAGAACACACAGGGAACACACAAAGGGGAAAGTATACAACTTATCTCCAGGATGACTCTGGGAGAGGCACAACAACAAACAACAATGTTTCTTCAGATGAATACAAGGCAACTGCTTGCATCCACGACCTGTATAGGTATATAACTCTATCACCAGCAAACACCAAGGGGAAATCTGGGTATTTAAGGACACAAGGAGAAGTGATGATGATTAACAGCTGAAAGGTGAGGATATCCGCAGTGTCCTAAAAAGAAAGGGATAAACCCAAAGCAGAGAGGATACATAGGATACCAATTACATCACAGTAGGAAGAATAGAATGTCAGGGAGCAGTTTGGGTATCCAAACAGTGAGACCTTCTACAACCAGACACCACAAGACTGTATGTCAACTGTGACACACCAGTGAAACACAGTGTGATTTGAATATTAAACTAAGAACACCATGTTCAGTTTTGTACATATTTTCTTAGGAGCATTAGATCAATGTATGATTTTAGGATGTACAATCCTTCTCTTTTTTTTCTACAGAAGGGTCCAAACGCAAGTATGTAGGACACAGTTCTAATTTAATGTTCTGAAAGAGGGGTGCGTTTAAATGGGCCTTAAAGGGTCTAGACAGGTGACATCACGGAGTTACACTGGGCTTCTTGTAAAACTGACAGGGAGCACAGCAAAGAGCAGCGGCTATAATTGCGTAATAGTACCCCCCCATTTGGGGCCCCTCCCAGATGAATCATAATAGATGAAAGAGAATGCTTAGCATTAAATTTATTGTGCAGTATTGAGGCGTTGATGTCCTTTTTAGTTACTCAGCATCTCTACACAGGAACACAAGCCGTATTACAATCCATAACTTGGCTGATTTCATACTCCATGTCCGGATCACAGGCAGAAGGAACTATTTTGATTGTTGACGATAATTTGATGAGGATCAGAGAATGACCCTTAAGGCCCTGTCACACACAGAGATAAATCTGCGTCAGATCTGTGGTTGCAGTGAAATTGTGGACAATCAGTGCCAGGTTTGTGGCTGTGTACAAATGGAACAATATGTCCATGATTTCACTGCAACCACAGATCTGCCAAAGATTTATCTCTGTGTGTTACGGGGCCTTTAGGCAACAAGATGAAAAACGAAGAGGTAGAAGCAAGTACACATTCTGGTTTAGTTACATAAGAGGGTGTATCTTCAGAGGCATCACAAGAGCCAAAGGTCCTGGATAGGGCATGAGCTCTGCAGCTCTTTTTGGCCTTATGCTTGGAGAAGAAATCTGCAATGTTCTGATAAGAGGCAGGAATAGTAGAGGTAGTGGATGTAGAGCAGAGTCTCTGTAAAGGTGCTTGAGGCGTAACTTTGAAGCTGCTGGATACAAAATTACCCCCACTGGGCTGGGCAATCTGGTTGGAGGACCCGTCAATGACCAGAGCTTATAGCCATAGCCACAGAAATCCCAAAAGCACCAGTGCATCAGAAAGTGGCAACATTTTTTAAAAAAAATGTCATCAATGTGTACTGCAACAATCTGAAAAGGTACTTTTACTGTCCAAAATTAGATATGAACACCTGGAATTGTTAAGATATTCATGGAGGTTAGCTTCAGGGATGTCTGCAAAGAAAATAAATGAAGTTTCAGACTTTTGGCAAGAGAGAAGTACATAAAATTCTCTATTGCTCAGGAATCAGTAGGCACTTGTCCCATAAACACTGATCAACTGAACGAAACGGACATAGGCACAAGGAATTTATCTTTAATAGAGGAAAGAGTTCATTCTAGGGCAATACCTTTCTCTTCCCCTAGGGCAGGGGTGGGGAGCCTCCGGCCCGCAGGCCGTATGCGGCCCGCGACAACCTTTTCTGCGGCCCCCGGGAATCTGCTGGCAGCGGCGTCTTGCCGGCTGCCGACCCTTTAAATCCCCATGTGCGCTGCGAGGACGCGCATTCAGCGTTCACTACTGAGCGCTGGGCAGTGTCTGTGTGCTCAGGATTTATTTTGTGGGCGGGGTTAGCACTTTCTCCCCGTCCCACAGAAGTCTAGCAACAGTTTCACGGCTTCATCTCTGTGTACCCGCTCCCGCTGTGAATGTCAGCGTTATCCTGTGCTGCGTGCCAGCTCCCCTGTGTGCACTCCCCCATGCTGCATGCCAGCTCCCCCGTGCGCACTCCCGCGTGCTGCATTCCAGCTCCCCCGTGCATGCTCCCTCATGCTGCGTGCCAGCTCCCCCTTGTGCACTTCCACTGTGCTGTGCCCACTACCAATGTGTGCGCTTGCACTGCTGTGCTCGCTCCCACTGTGCTATGTGCCTGGTGCCGTGTGCCTGCTCCCTCTGTGCCCGCTCCACCAGGTTTGTGTGCCCCCTCCACCACCAGAGTTGTGTGCCACCCTCACTTTCAGGGTTGTGTGCTCCCCCCACCACTGGGGTTGTGTGCCCCCCACCACCACCGGGGTTGTGTGCCCCCCCACCCCGAGAGTTGTGTGTCCCCCCTCCCCCAGGGCTGTGTGTCTCCCAGGGCTGTGTGTCCCCACTCCCCAAGGTCTGTGTGCCCCCCTCCCCTAGGTCTGTGTGCCCCCCCTCCCCTAGGTCTGTGTGCCCCCACCCCTCCCCTGTCTGTGTGTCCCCACCCCTCCCCTAGGTCTGTGTGCCCCCACCCCTCTCTTAAGTCTGTGTGCCCCCACCCCTCCTCTAGGTCTCTAGGTCTGTGTGCCCCCCTCCCTCCCCTAGGTCTGTGTGCCCCCCTCCCTTCCCTAGGTCTGTGTGCCCCCCTCCCTTCCCTAGGTCTGTGTGCCCCCCTTCCTCCCCTAGGTCTGTGTGCCCCCACCCCTCTCTTAGGTCTGTGTGCCCCCTCCCCTTCTCTAGGTCTGTGTGCCCCCCTCCCCTAGGTCTGTGTGCCCCCCTCCCTCCCTTAGGTCTGTGTGCCCCCCTCCCCAAGGTCTGTTTGCCCCCTTCCCCTAGGGCTGTGTGCCCTCAACTCCCTCAGAGCTGTGTGCCCCCAACTCCCCCAGAGCTGTGACTCCTCCCCCCAGTGCTGTGTACCACCCCTAGTGATATGCCCCTAGTGATGTCCATGCTCCCTCATGCTGTCTGCGCCCCCGTTGAGATGTCTGTGCTCTGCATGTGTTGTCGGTTTCCCCTTGCTCCCCTAGTGCTGTCCGTGCCCTCCAGTTCTGTCTGTGCCCCCCCAGTGCTGTTCATGCCCCCCCAGTGCTGTCTGTGCTCCGAAGCCATATCTATGCCTCCCAGTGATATACAGTCATATGAAAAAGTTTGGGCACCCCTATTAATGTTAACCTTTTTTCTTTATAACAATTTGGGTTTTTGCAACAGCTATTTCAGTTTCATATATCTAATAACTGATGGACTCAGTAATTTTTCAGGATTGAAATGAGGTTTATTGTACTAACAGAAAATGTGCAATCCGCATTTAAACAAAATTTGACTGGTGCAAAAGTATGGGCACCCTTATCAATTTCTTGATTTGAACAATCATTACTACTTTTTACTGACTTACTAAAGCACTAAATTGGTTTTCTAACCTCATTGAGCTTTGAACTTCATAGGCAGGTGTATCCAATCATGAGAAAAGGTATTTAAGGTGGCCACTTGCAAGTTGTTCTCCTATTTGAATCTCCTATGAAGAGTGGCATCATGGGCTCCTCAAAACAATTCTCAAATGATCTGAAAACAAATATTATTCAACATAGTTGTTCAGGGGAAGGATACAAAAAGTTGTCTCAGAGATTGAAACTGTCAGTTTCCACTGTGAGGAACATAGTAAGGAAATGGAAGAACACAGGTACAGTTCTTGTTAAGCCCAGACGTGGCAGGCGAAGAAAAATATCAGAAAGGCAGAGAAGAAGAATGGTGAGAACAGTCAAGGACAATCCACAGACCACCTCCAAAGACCTGCAGCATCATCTTGCTGCAGATGGTGTCAATGTGCATCGGTCAACAATACAGCGCACTTTGCACAAGGAGAAGCTGTATGGGAGAGTGATGCGAAAGAAGCCGTTTCTGCAAGCACGCCACAAACAGAGTCGCCTGAGGTATGCAAAAGCACATTTGGACAAGCCAGTTACATTTTGGAAGAAGGTGCTGTGGACTGATGAAACAAAGATTGAGTTGTTTGGTCATATAAAAAGGCGTTATGCATGGAGGCAAAAAACACGGCATTCCAAGAAAAGTGGAGGTTCCATCATGCTTTGGGGCTGTGTGGCCAATGCCGGCACCGGGAATCTTGTTAAAGTTGAGGGTCGCATGGATTCAACTCAGTATCAGCAGATTCTTGACAATAATGTGCAAGAACCAGTGACGAAGTTGAAGTTACGCAGGGGATGGATATTTCAGCAAGACAATGATCCAAAACACCGCTCCAAATCTACTCAGGCATTCATGCAGAGGAACAATTACAATGTTCTGGAATGGCCATCCCAGTCCCCAGACCTGAATATCATTGAACATCTGTGGGATGATTTGAAGCATGCTGTCCATGCTCGGAGACCATCAAACTTAACTGAACTGGAATTTTGTAAACAGGAATGATCAAATATACAGTTAGGTCCAGAAATATTTGGACAGTGACACAATTTTCGCGAGTTGGGCTTTGCATGCCACCACATTGGATTTGAAATGAAACCTCTACAACATAATTCAAGTGCAGATTGTAACGTTTAATTTGAAGGTTTGAACAAAAATATCTGATAGAAATTGTAGGAATTGTACACATTTCTTTACAAACACTCCACATTTTAGGAGGTCAAAAGTAATTGGACAAATAAACCAAACCCAAACAAAATACTTTTATTTTCAATATTTTGTTGCGAATCCTTTGGAGGCAATCACTGCCTTAAGTCTGGAACCCATGGACATCACCAAACGCTGGGTTTCCTCCTTCTTAATGCTTTTCCAGGCCTTTACAGCCGCAGCCTTCAGGTCTTGCTTGTTTGTGGGTCTTTCCGTCTTAAGTCTGGATTTGAGCAAGTGAAATGCATGCTCAATTGGGTTAAGATCTGGTGATTGACTTGGCCATTGCAGAATGTTCCACTTTTTTGCACTCATGAACTCCTGGGTAGCTTTGGCTGTATGCTTGGGGTCATTGTCCATCTGTACTATGAAGCGCCATCCGATCAACTTTGCGGCATTTGGCTGAATCTGGGCTGAAAGTATATCCCGGTACACTTCAGAATTCATCCGGCTACTCTTGTCTGCTGTTATGTCATCAATAAACACAAGTGACCCAGTGCCATTGAAAGCCATCCATGCCCATGCCATCATGTTGCCTTCACCATGTTTTACAGAGGATGTGGTGTGCCTTGGATCATGTGCCGTTCCCTTTCTTCTCCAAACTTTTTTCTTCCCATCATTCTGGTACAGGTTGATCTTTGTCTCATCTGTCCATAGAATACTTTTCCAGAACTGAGCTGGCTTCATGAGGTGTTTTTCAGCAAATTTAACTCTGGCCTGTCTATTTTTGGAATTGATGAATGGTTTGCATCTAGATGTGAACCCTTTGTATTTACTTTCATGGAGTCTTCTCTTTACTGTTGACTTAGAGACAGATACACCTACTTCACTGAGAGTGTTCTGGACTTCAGTTGATGTTGTGAACGGGTTCTTCTTCACCAAAGAAAGTATGCAGCGATCATCCACCACTGTTGTCATCCGTGGACGCCCAGGCCTTTTTGAGTTCCCAAGCTCACCAGTCAATTCCTTTTTTCTCAGAATGTACCCGACTGTTGATTTTGCTACTCCAAACATGTCTGCTATCTCTCTGATGGATTTTTTCTTTTTTTTCAGCCTCAGGATGTTCTGCTTCACCTCAATTGAGAGTTCCTTAGACCGCATGTTGTCTGGTCACAGCAACAGCTTCCAAATGCAAAACCACACACCTGTAATCAACCCCAGACCTTTTAACTACTTCATTGATTACAGGTTAACGAGGGAGACGTTTTCTGGACCTAACTGTATCTTCATCCAGGATCCAGGAACTCATTAAAAGCTACAGGAAGCGACTAGAGGCTGTTATTTTTGCAAAAGGAGGATCTACAAAATATTAATGTCACTTTTATGTTGAGGTGCCCATACTTTTGCACCTGTCAAATTTTGTTTAAATGTGGATTGCACATTTTCTGTTAGTACAATAAACCTCATTTCAATCCTGAAAAATTACTGAGTCCATCATCAAAACCCCAAATTGTTTAAAAGAAAAAGTTAACATTAATAGAGGTGCCCAAACTTTTTCATATGACTGTATATGCCCTCAGCCTCTTTTGTGACGTATATGCTCTCAGCCCCTCCAGTGATGTATATGCTCCCAGCCCCTCCTGTGATGTATATGCCCCATCATCTCCTGTAATGTAAATACCCATAGCATCTCCTGTATTGTATATATCACAGGTGAGGCTGGAGCATACACATCACAGGAGACACTGGGGGCATATATATCACATGAGGGGCTGGGGAACATACATCACAGGAGGGGTTGGGGCATATACATCACAGGAGGGGCTGGGTCATACAAATCACACGAGGGGCTGGTGGCATATACATCACATTGGAGATGCTGGAGCATATACATCACAGTGGAGACACTGGGGGCATATACATCACAGGAGGGGCTGGGGCATCTCCTGTAATATATATACAGCAGTCCCAGCATCTCTTATGTGATGAATATACAGCAGTCCCAGCGTCTCCTATGTGATGTATATGCCCCCAGCCCCTCCTGTGATGTTTGTACAGCAGTCCCAGTGTCAGTTGTGATGTATATGATTTACCAATCTTATTATCACAAAGAGTTGACTGTGCTCCAGACCGAGACAATCCTGGAAAAGCAGTTGTGAGAAGCAACATGATCAATATCACCGAAAAATTAACGACCACACCAAAGAGAAGCAGCTCCAGCCACCACAATAGGGGTGAGTTAATTAATTGCTTGACCAAATGTAGCCGGGTAATTTTCACATTGATAATTTTGTGCAGCCCTCGATGGTTGGTAGAAATTTCCAGATGGCCCCCGGCAGTAAAAAGGTTCCCCACCCCTGTGATAGGGTCTGACATTCTTCCCAAGTGTTATGCGTACTAACGAGCACACATGGAAAATAAAGTGAAATAAGGTTTCACGTAAAACCACAACACATGACCCACCCAGGTCTTGTACAGACTAGAGGACTAAATCAGTTGTCTGTGGCTTAGTGGAGGCAGCCGGATTAAATCCAAGGCTAGTAAGATGAAGGGATCTTTCAGCTGGAGATCATCTGCTCCAACCGATTTTCATGGGTTCCAGTACAACCATTCAGGGAGGGGATTTTGAAGTTGTTTCGGGATGTGAGACATTTTTTTTAGATCATTTAAAACACAAGTCTATTCAGGTGGCAAGGGAAATTAAGTCATTAATGGAGAACAACATATCCCTAACAGCAAATTCATCTTTGATTTGACTGGATAACCCAACATAGAAAACAAGGGGAGTGCTCTGGCAAGTTTGGGACCAGAAGGTCACAATGCCTTATTATGATCAGGTCTACAGCTTGTGTTTAAACGTATCTACTTTCTTTTGGTGCTGTATGGGTTAAGGACTCTTTTCTGTGCTTCTATCTTTTGTAGCCTTGATCTCAGGTGCAGCTCCTTGTGATCACTCCCCTTTGCTATAAAAGGTCATGTCTTACCATCTGATGGTGGTTATTAAATGTTGATTTCTAAGCTGTCCACTTTGAAAGGAGCCAGTCTATGGAAGAAGCTGAGGTGTCATGACAATTGCAGTGGTGGTCCTTAGCTGCATTGGAGGAGTTTGGAGAGTTTTCCTTATTATGTCTACTTTTCCCCGTCTGTCTCCCTTTCCTTGTATTGTATTATTCTAGTGGTCAAATTGGTGCTCTTGCTGGCCTTCTCAATAGCCAGGGTGAGTTCATTGCAAGCCAGGGTGTACACACCTGATGAGGGGAGGGACTTGTATAGGGGTGTTAGGGATTGCAGGTAACAACCTCAGGTGAGTGCAGGAGGTGACCCCGATCTCCTTTCCCTAGAGCCAATGTCCACCATTGTATTCTGTTCCTGGTGTACCCTGTTTGTTGCGGCGCCAGCCGAGGGTTCCCTTGTACCTGGCAGAACCTCGGTACTCACTGTGTGACAATTAATATCCAAAACAAAATAAAGTTTGTCTTTAATAAACTAGTCAGCTCAAAATGGAAAAAGCTTTATACAGCACATATGAATAAATATAAAAAAAAAAACAGTCCTTTCTCTGGGTAAGGCAAAATAAATCAAATGGTCTCACCATCTTGATGTCACAGGAACCTCTCAGGCTATAACACCGAGTACTCACCAGCTCCATCTTTCTCCAGCCTCAGCACGCTCCACACCAATCTGAGTTAGGTCATCTGCCTTTTATTAGGCCTGTAAGAACAGGAGTATGGGAGTGATCTTTCCTACCCAGGCTCTTTTGGTCACTCCAAAACCTCGGACCCAAAATCAAGTCATTAAAAAACCTAGTGTTACTGGTACAGACTTTCCAGGATTTACATCACCGAGGCCAGCAACCTCGGTGTCACGTACACGGTGTCAACCACTTTATCTCCTGCTTTCTTACAGTCCATAGCAAAAAAATAAAGTCCTGGATAAGCCCTTTTAGTTTGGAGGTCTCTTGCATCCAATAGATGGAGAAAGATACATCTGAAATAGCAAGCCAGGTTATTATGGGGACAACAAAATCTCAAAATCTTGCATGTTCACTCACCATCAACCCTGTGAATCCAGCACAAGCACTGGGATGCTGTCACTACTCTTCTCTCACAGGATTGCTGATGCCGATTATAGGTTGCAGAAGTCTCTGACACCCTGTTCCAGTAACAACCTCAGTGTTCCAACATATGCAAACTACAAAATCCTCATAACATTTCCAATCAAAGTTCAATAATGACATTTACAGGGGTGGTCAAAAACTCGTAAACCCTTTTTTAATAGTGGTTTTAAAAAAATGTACATAAAAAAATAATAATACTCATCTACTGGTCCAGCACTGCTCTTCCAATCTGCTTGGCTACTGGCTTTATCATTCGCAAGAGGTATCACATGACGGTTGCAAAAATAAGTGGTCACTGATCAGCTGAAGCTTTGGCATTGTCTAAGGGTGGCTTTACACACGGCGACATCGCTAGCCGATGCTAGCAATGGAAAGCACCCGCCCCTATCGTTATGCCGATATGTGAAGATCGCTGCCGTAGCGAACATTATCGCTACGGCAGCGTCACACGTACTTACCTGCTCGGCGACGTCGCTGTGACCGGCGAACCGCCTCCTTTCTAAGGGGGCGGTTCGCTTGGCGTCACAGCGATGTCACTAAGTGGCCGCCCAATCAAAGCGGAAGGGCAGAGATGAGCGGGACGATCATCCCGCCCACCTTCTTCTTTCCTCATTGCTGGCGTGTGGCAGGTAAGGAGAGGTTCCTCATTCCTGAAGCGTCACACGTAGCGATGTGTGCTGCCGCAGGGACGAGGATCAACTTTGCCCAAGCGACAGCAGAGTTAATTGGGAGAGGACCCCCATGTCAACGAGGAGCGATTTTGGACGTTTTTGCAACGATCCAAAATCGCTCCTAGGAGTTACACACGAGATCGCTACAGCGGCCGGATGTGCGCACAAAATCCGTGACCCCAACGAGATCGCTGTAGCAATCTCGTAGCGTGTAAAGCCCGCTTTAGGCTGGGGTCAGATGGATGTATATTATCTCATGCGAGAGAATGGGCCTGGTTATGGAAATGACACTGGGCTAAAATTCTGACAAGTGTCATTTACTGTGATCTGATTCTCTCGCATGCAAGAATCGTATCACAAGTGAGAAGATGGAGAACTTAATTTCTCGATATTCTCCATTGACTTTGTTGGCGTGTATAGCACTACACTTGGATGTGATCCCACTGCAGATCGATGATTCGCACAAACCCAAGATTTGAATGAGTTGCACGCTGTTCGGTATTCGCTGCCAATCACAGCATGCTGCTATTTTGTTTTCTCTTGCTGAATCGGCATGAGAAAGAAATCACTGGTCAGTACTGCCCCACAATATGACATTGGACCGAGGGTTATAAATGATAAAATACCAGATATTACTCTTCCGATGTATACGCTCGTGTGAGCAGTGTTTCTGGCAGCCTGAAGATGTCAAATCCACAGAACTATTCAGTTAATGTTGTGGATTTTTGGTCAGTTAAACAGATCCTTAACCCCTTAACGACCCTTGACGTACTGGGTACGTCATGGTGACATGGTGCTAAACGACCCATGACGTACCCAGTACGTTATGGCGAAATTGCGGTCCCGGAGCCCCGGGGAGTCCAATTTGTTTAATTAAACAGTAGATTCGGGAAGGAGGGGACCTCTGCCTGACCTCAGGAGGGGAGGTGCCTCCTCCCCGAACCTACAGAGGCTGTGATTGGCTGACGAACGCCGCTCAGGAAATTACAGTCACTGTAATGTTCCAGCCATTGAAAATGGCTGGAACATTGAAATCCAGCCCTGATCAGTGCTGCTGTAGCACTGGCCATTTGCTGGAGCTGGGTGATCGGTGCTTCACCCGCCCCCAGCTCTGATTGGAGAGACCGGTCTTGTGACCGATCTCTCCAATCACCGTGGATCTGGTGCCGGTGACCTGTGTCCGTCCCTGAAAGCCGAGGAGAGCGGTCTCTGCGGGTGCCCATTGGTAAGTTGCTGCCCCCACCGCCCGCCCCTGTCCCTGATCGCCCTGCCAGCCCCGCCGCTGTCTCCTATCGCCCCGCCCGCCACCGCCAGCCCCGCCGCTGTCTCCGATCGCCCCGCCCGCCAGCCCCAGCCCCGCCGCTGTCTCCGATTGCCCCGCCCACCACCGCCAGCCCCGCCGTGGCTCTGATCGCCACCGCCAGCCCCGCCGCTGTCTCCGATCGCCCCGCCCGCCACCGCCAGCCCCGCCGCTGTCTCCGATCACCCCGCCCGCCAGCGCCAGCCCCGCCGCTGTCTCCGATCGCCCCGCCCGCCAGCCCCAGCCCCGCCGCTGTCTCCGATCGCCCCGCCCGCCATCGCCAGCCCTGCTGCGGCTCCGATCGCCACCGCCAGCCCCGCCGCTGTCTCCGATCGCCCAGCCGCTGCTCCCGATCCACCGCTGTCCCCGATCGCCCCGCCCGCCACTGTCCACGCCGCCACGTTCGCCACTGTCCCCGCCGCCACGCTCGCCACTGTCCCCGCCGCCACGCTCGCCACTGTCCCCGCCGTCGCACCCACCTTTTTCAGCTGCTGCTGCTCCCGAATCGGCCCCCACTGTTCCCGATCGGCCGCTACCTCCTTCATCGGCTGCCCCTTCTCCATCGCCACTACACCTCCTCCCCCTCCATGTGCTGCAAGCCACCCTCCCCCACATGTGCTGCAAGCCACCGTCCCCCCTCCATGTACTGGGGGCCCCCCCTCCATGTTCTGGGGGCCCCCCTCCTCCATGTGCCATCTCTCTCTCCCCCATCAGACTCTGCCCCCCTCCCCGATCTGCTGCCTGCTCTCTCCCATCCTCTTCATCTACTGCCCCCTCTCACACTCCTCAATCTGTTGCCTCCTTCATCTGCTGCCTCTTCTGTCTGCTGTGATCCTGCTGCCTAGATCCATCCTGTAAGGTAGGTATCCCCATCTCACCTCCCTCCCACCATCCTCCGCCGCTCCTCCATCCTCATCCATCCGCTGCGCCCTTTCCCATCCTCTGCTGCTCCTCCATCCACTGCGCCCTTTCCCATCTTCCATCCGCTGCGCCCTTTCTCATCTGCCGCCCCGCCCTCTCGCATCGCATTATCCAGCGCAGTTGCTCGTTTCCAGACTGGAGTGGATGATGCGATGCGAGACTCGTGCATTGCTCTCACGTTTGGCACTGGTCTTAGTGGCAGGCGCTCATATTTTTTTTTTTATTCATTTTTTTTTTTTTACTGATGTCTGTATTTTTTATTTCGCCAAACTAATTTTTTTGTATGGGGGGGGCTAGTTTCCAAAATGGGATCACATGTGGGGGAGCGCCATTGTTTAGGCACCTCAGGGGGTCTCCAAATGCAACATGGCGTCTGCTAATAATTATAATCAATTTTACTGTGAAATGGCGCTCCTTCTCTTCTGAGCCCCGCCGTACGCCCAAACAATAGATTTCCACCACATATGAGGTACCTGTGTACTCAGGAGAAATTGCACAGTACATTTTGTGGCGCATTTTTTCCTGATACCCTTGTGAAAAAAAAGCTACCTGTTTGAAAAAACAATTTTGTGGTAAAAAAAAGAATAAAATATTTTCACGGCTGAACATTACAAACGTTTGTGAAGCCTCCAGGGGTTCAAAGTGCTCACTAAACAGCTAGATAAATTCCATGAGGAGTCTAGTTTCCAAAATGGGGTCAATTGCGGGGGAGCTCCATTGTTTAGGCACTTCAGGGGGGTCTCCAAACGCAACATGGCGTCCGCTAATAATTCCAACCAATTTTGCTGTGAAATGGCGCTCCTTGCCTTCCGAGTCCTGCCGTGTGCCCAAACATTTGATTTCCACCACATATGGGGTATCTGCGTACTCAGGAGAAAATGCACAATACATTTTATGGTGCATTTTTTCCTGATACCCTTGTGATAAAAAAAGCTACCTGGTTGAAGCAACAGTTTTGTGGTAAAAAAAATTTTTTTTTCTTTTCACGGCTCAATGTTATAAACTTCTGTGAAGCCCCCAGGGGTTCAAAGTGCACGTCAAACATCTAGAAAAAATATTTGAGGGCTCTAGTTTCCGAAATGGGGTCACTTATGGGGGAGCTCCATTGTTTAGGCACCTCAGGGAGTCTTCAAACCCGACATGGCGTCCGCTAATGAGTGCAGCTAATTTTGCACTCAAAAATTCAAATGGCGCTCCTTGCCTTCCGAGTCCTGCCGTATGCCCAAACATTTGATTTCCACCACATATGGGGTATCTGCGTACTCAGGAGAAAATGCACAATACATTTTATGGTGCATTTTTTCCTGATACCCTTGTGATAAAAAAAGCTACCTGGTTGAAGCAACAGTTTTGTGGTAAAAACAAAATTTTTTTTTCTTTTCACGGCTCAATGTTATAAACTTCTGTGAAGCCCCCAGGGGTTCAAAGTGCACGTCAAACATCTAGAAAAAATATTTGAGGGCTCTAGTTTCCGAAATGGGGTCACTTATGGGGGAGCTCCATTGTTTAGGCACCTCAGGGAGTCTTCAAACCCGACATGGCGTCCGCTAATGAGTGCAGCTAATTTTGCACTCAAAAATTCAAATGGCGCTCCTTGCCTTCCGAGTCCTGCCGTATGCCCAAACATTTGATTTCCACCACATATGGGGTATCTGCGTACTCAGGAGAAAATGCACAATACATTTTATGGTGCATTTTTTCCTGATACCCTTGTGATAAAAAAAGCTACCTGGTTGAAGCAACAGTTTTGTGGTAAAAACAAAATTTTTTTTTCACGGCTCAACGTTATAAACTTCTGTGAAGCCCCCAGGGGTTCAAAGTGCACATCAAACATCTAGAAAAATTATTTGAGGGCTCTAGTTTCCAAAATGGGGTCACTTATGGGGGAGCTCCATTGTTTAGGCACCTCAGGGAGTCCTCAAACCCGACATGGCGTCCGCTGAGTGCAGCTAATTTTGCACTCAAAAATTCAAATGGCGCTCCTTGCCTTCCGAGTCCTGCCGTATGCCCAAACATTTGATTTCCACCACATATGGGGTATCTGCGTACTCAGGAGAAAATGCACAATACATTTTATGGTGCATTTTTTCCTGATACCCTTGTGATAAAAAAAGCTACCTGGTTGAAGCAACAGTTTTGTGGTAAAAATAAAATTTTTTTTTCACGGCTCAACGTTATAAACTTCTGTGAAGCCCCCAGGGGTTCAAAGTGCACATCAAACATCTAGAAAAATTATTTGAGGGCTCTAGTTTCCAAAATGGGGTCACTTATGGGGGAGCTCCATTGTTTAGGCACCTCAGGGAGTCCTCAAACCCGACATGGCGTCCGCTGAGTGCAGCTAATTTTGCACTCAAAAATTCAAATGGCGCTCCTTGCCTTCCGAGTCCTGCCGTGTGCCCAAACATTTGATTTCCACCATATATGAGGTATCTGCGTACTCAGGAGAAAATGCACAATACATTTTATGATGCATTTTTCCTGATACCCTTGTGAAAATACAAATTTTTATGGCTAAAGTAACATTTTTGTGTTAAAAAAGTAAAATTTTCATTTTTTCTTCTACATTGCTTTGGTTGCTGTGAAGCTCCTAAAGGGTTAATAAACTTCTTGGATGTGGTTTTGAGCAGAGTGAGGGGTGCAGATTTTAGAATGGGGCAGGGTGGATTTGATTTAAATCTAACTGATTTAAATCACGATTTAAATCACTAGTCAGTAAGGCTTGATTTAAATCAGTGATTTAAATCAAAGTTTCTACCTAAACTAGTTCTTGCTACTTTAACATGCAAGTAGATGAAGATTTTTAGAATCACTTTTTATATTACTTTTTTCTCCCCAGTTTAATGGGTTAATCATTCATATTTGGACACCACTGTTCTGTTGTACTTAGGAAGGAGAAAAATAATCCTGACCTTAATAACAATTTAAATAGATTTATTCAACTGAAACAATAACAACATTACAACATAAGTCATTTGCTTAAACAAACATCCATGTTTGTTAACTAATTTGGCTAAACAAAATATATATATATTTTAAGAAACTTAAATACTACTGTCCCTGCTGTCCTCTGTAGCTCACTTGTCGTCATCTTCATCATCATCTTCTTCTTTGTTCCTATTCATAATCTGGAAAAGAAAAACAAGCTTTCCTGCTTTATTGGGTCCCAACCGATTTCTCAATTTAGAATGAATGAGTCCAAAGGAAGAGAATATTCTTTCAACGCCTGCAGAAGAAGCTACTGCTGTTAAAAGTGAAATCATTACTTGAACAGTCTCTAAATCCAAGCGCTTAAGTGACTTCCACCAGTTTACTGGTGTGACCTTCCTTAAAATATCTTCAGCAAACATATATTTCTTGAATGGTTCCCCCTTAGCTCTGAAGTTTATTATAGTTGGCATTAAAGATGGATGATTGCTGGATACCCATGTCATAGCTAACTCCTCTTCCTCAGCACTTAGGTTTTGACCCTGATATTGGATATTGACAATATTTGCCAAAAAATGAGCTGGAGTCAGTGCTTGTCCCATTCGTTTGTTTACTGCTTGTAATTTAATTCTGTCCATGTGTAGTTCTGTTTTTAAGTGTTCACTCAGTTCCTTCCAAATTTCAACAGCATCCACAATAAAACAGCTATTTTTCTGTATTTTGTTTAAAGCTTGAGAGATAGGTTTCAGGAAGCTCAGCATATGTTCAACATTTCTCTTAAGCCCAATGTTGAGGATTTTGGCCGTCTCAGTGCCATCTATTTTATCTCGATTTTCTTCACAAAGTGTCATCAGAATAGGCCAGTTTTTGATATACTGCTCAAAACAGTCCACCACAGAGTTCCATCTAACATCTTGTGGGAGCGTTAGCTTGGTTCCACCCATCCTTTTCAGAGCTGCTGCAGCAAAATGATTATTACGGAAGTATTTAGCAATTTCAACAACATTAGCCTTTATTTCTGGAACACTTAAGTCTTTGGCTAAGAGGTGCAGCAAATAAGCACTGCAACCATATGTTATTAGCAGCTTTGTATTCCCTCCCTGCTCTTCTAAATCTCTTCTCATCTTGGATACGTTTGCAGCATTGTCAGTGACCAAACTGCGTACTAGACATTTGAATTTTTGTTCACATGTCGTTATAGCTTTTACTGCCACTTCTTGTAAGTATTCTGCTGTGTGTGCATTTCCTGACGTATCAGTTGTTTGTGCAAGGAAGACTTTACCTTCTTTTGTTGTTATACAAGCACATACAATAGGATCATTGTGGACATTACTCCACCCATCAATACTTAGGTTAACAATTTTACCCTCCAGAGCTGTTGCACATTGCTCCATTTCTCTGTCATACACTTGATCCAGCAGTTTCCCTGCAACATCAGCTCTGCTGGGTGGACTGTATCCTGGTTTTAGTGACTGAACCATATTAATGAAATGTGGGTTCTCAGTCAGACGAAAAGAAGAGTTCGTTGCATAAATAAACTGGGCAATTTTTTCATCAATCAACTCTTTTTCTAATCTGCTAGTTCTTATCACATCTAGTGATACCTATCTATGGTGGTTCCAGGAGGTAAAGGTTTTTTCTTCCTTTTGGGTGATGGTGATATGTGGCTGTGGGTGTCTGATGATGATGCTGCTGCTAATGAAGCACTATCCTGGATGGATAACTATGAAACTGTAGAACAGGATGATGGTGATCTTGGAGGTGGATAGTTTCCAGAATCCATGAATTCCCCTAAACAAAAAAAGTCAATGCTGTTATTTTATTGTTTATTATACAATTTCTGCTTATTGTACACAACACATCACTGCCCCTGCCCCAAAAGGAATATTTGTTTTTCTTCATAACTGTACCAAATGACAGTAGCATGCAGTAATAATAAGAAATATAATTTTTCTCACACATGACAGTTCAGCCTTTAGAAATAGGATTCAATAAAAATGTTTACCAACCTGAAGATCCTGCCTGTTCAGAAGTGTTTCTTTGGTCATCTTCATCACCGCACTTCTCATGATGTTGCCTCATTCACGCCACCAGGCCTTGCATCTCTTTGTTGCATCGTTTGCATTTTGCACGCATGCTTGCCTTACCGATAGGCGAAGGAGCTTCATTAAAATATTCCCAAACTGGGTCTCTTTTATGGCCTGCTGCCACTATAAAGAAAGAATGTAATAAACCTCAGATCGTACACACAAACAGATCCAGACTTGTCTGTCTGTGGCTATGCTGCAGTATTGTGCTCAAAGTTTCACTTTCATTTTCTTGTCTGCTTGCCCTTCCTCCTCACACTTAGATTCACATTCTTCTTGTGTTGTGCAGATCTATTCCACTCCAAACAATCAGAAACATATTGTCTAACTTCTTGGACTTGGCACTGAAGGGGTTGATTCTGTATTCATAGGTTTGTAGAACAATAGGATTAAGGTCTTTTTCTCAACTCTGTTCATGTTGTAATATTTTTGCCGTGAAGAAGAGGCTGGGACCTCTGCGGAGTCAAATTCAGTTTTGAGAACTGCGTAAGTAAAGCGAGCGTCTGTGATAATATAGGAGAGAAACTGCCCACTAATCCTACAGAAACCTCTGCAAGAGCATGGCATTGTGAATGTTACACATATACAGCCTTTATTCTACTGAGTTAAACAACTCAGCTTTATCTCATGATGGAAGAACCTTTGGATGGTAAAATATTTTCCTCAAAAAGCAGTTTATTGAAAAAAATCCGATTTAAATCAAAAAAATCCGATTTAAATCAAAAAAATCCGATTTAAATCAAAAAAATCCAATTTTTTTTTATTTTTTTAAAAAAAAACATTGATTTTTATCCACCCTGGAATGGGGTAACTTTTGGGTATTTTCTGTCGCCTAGGTTTCTCAAATCACTCCAAATGTGATGTGGTACCTAAAAAAATTTTTTTTGTAAATTTTGTTGGAAAAATTAGAAATTGCTGATAAACTTTAAACCTTTCTAACGGAATTTTTTTTTTTTTCAAAAATTGTGCTGGTGTAAAGCAGACAAGTGGGAAATGTTATTTAGTAACTATTTTGTGTAACATACAGTGCCTACAAGTAGTATTCAACCCCCTGCAGATTTAGCAGGTTTACACATTCGGAATTAAATTGGCATTGTGACATTTGGACTGTAGATCAGCCTGGTAGTGTGAAATGCACTGCAGCAAAAAAGAATGTTATTTCTTTTTTTTTTTTTTTTTTTTTTTTAAATTGTGAAAAGTTTATTCAGAGGGTCATTTATTATTCAACCCCTCAAACCACAAGAATTCTGTTTGGCTCCCCTAAAGTATTAAGAAGTATTTCAAACACAAAGAACAATGAGCTTCACATGTTTGGATTAATTATCTCTTTTTCCAGCATTTTCTGACTAATTAAGACCCTCCCCAAACTTGTGAACAGCACTCATAATTGGTCAACATGGGAAAGACAAAGGAGCATTCCAAGGCCATCAGAGACAAGATCGTGGAGAGTCACAAGGCTGGCAAGGGGTACAAAACCCTTTCCAAGGAGTTGGGCCTACCTGTCTCCACTGTTGGGAGCATCATCCGGAAGTGGAAGGCTTATGGAACTACTGTTAGCCTTCCACGGCCTGGACAGCCTTTGAAAGTTTCCACCCGTGCCGAGGCCAGGCTTGTCCGAAGAGTCAAGGCTAACCCAAGGACAACAAGGAAGGAGCTCCAGGAAGATCTCATGGCAGTGGGGACATTGGTTTCAGTCAATACCATAAGTAACGTACGCCACCGCAATGGTCTCCGTTCCAGATGAGCCCGTAAGGTACCTTTACTTTCAAAGCGTCATGTCAAGGCTCGTCTACAGTTTGCTCATGATCACTTGGAGGACTCTGAGACAGACTGGTTCAAGGTTCTCTGGTCTGATGAGACCAAGATCGAGATCTTTGGTGCCAACCACACACGTGACGTTTTGAGACTGGATGACACTGCATACGACCCCAAGAATACCATCCCTACAGTCAAGCATGGTGGTGGCAGCATCATGCTGTGGGGCTGTTTCTCAGCCAAGGGGCCTGGCCATCTGGTCCGCATCCATGGGAAGATGGATAGCACGGCCTACCTGGAGATTTTGGCCAAGAACCTCCGCTCCTCCATCAAGGATCTTAAGATGGGTCGTCATTTCATCTTCTAACAAGACAACGACCCAAAGCACACAGCCAAGAAAACCAAGGCCTGGTTCAAGAGGGAAAAAATCAAGGTGTTGCAGTGGCCTAGTCAGTCTCCTGACCTTAACCCAATTGAAAACTTGTGGAAGGAGCTCAAGATTAAAGTCCACATGAGACACCCAAAGAACCTAGATAACTTGGAGAAGATCTGCATGGAGGAGTGGGCCAAGATAACTCCAGAGACCTGTGCCGGCCTGATCAGGTCTTATAAAAGATGATTATTAGCTGTAATTGCAAACAAGGGTTATTCCACAAAATATTAAACCTAGGGGTTGAATAATAATTGACCCACACTTTTATGTTGAAAATTTATTAAAATTTAACTGAGCAACATAACTTGTTGGTTTGTAAGATTTATGCATCTGTTAATAAATCCTGCTCTTGTTTGAAGTTTGCAGGCTCTAACTTATTTGCATCTTATCAAACCTGCTAAATCTGCAGGGGGTTGTAGACTACTTGTAGGCACTGTATCTCTCAGATTTATGGGCATAAAATTTCAAATTTTGAAAATTGCGAAATTTTTAAAATTTTCGACAAATTTCCGAAATTTTCACAAATAAATGCAAAACATATCGGCCTAAATTTACCACTGACATGAAGTACAATATGTCACGAAAAACAATGTCAGAATCGCCAGGATCCGTTGAAGTGTTGCAGAGTTATAACCTGTCAAAGTGACACTGGTCAAAATTGCAAAAAATGGCCGGGTCTTTAAGGTGAAAACAGGCTGGGGGCTGAAGGGGTTAAAGTAAAAGTAACTAATAATCTTTATGAGCCACTGTACTAAAAAAAAATAATGAAGTAGAATTACATTTGTGTGCCAATCTTGTCTTTTAACAGAAACAGCTAAGCTACAGAAAGACCCTACTGACTTAAAAGAGCGTTTTTTTGGAAACTGAGGTGGTGTCTGTTGTTTTGGCAGGAGTAGTGCTGAACGGTATCTATTCTTTGTGTCACAGGCTAGAGGCCCAGTCACACTAAACAACATCGCTAGCAACATCGCTAGCAACATCGCTGCTAACGAACAACTTTTGTGACATAGCAGCGATGTTGCTAGCGATGTTGCTGTGTGTGACATCCAGCAACAACCTGGCCCCTGCTGTGAGGTCGTTGGTTGTTGCTGAATGTCCTGGGCCATTTTTTAGTTGTTACTGTCCCGCTGTGAAGCGCACATCGCTGTGTGTAACAGCGACAGAGCAACAACTAAATGTGCAGACAGCAGGAGCCGGATTCTGCGGAGGCTGGTAACCACAGTAAACATCGGGTAACCAAGAAGCCCTTACCTTGGTTACCCGATATTTACCTTCGTTACCAGCCTCCGCCGCTCTCAGCTGTCAGTGCCGGCTCCTGGTCTGTGCACATGTAGCTGCAGTACACATCGGGTAATTAACCCCATGTGTACTGTAGCTAGGAGAGCAGGGAGCCAGCGCTAAGCGGTGTGCGCTGGTTACCAAGGTAAATATTGGGTTGGTTACCCGATATTTACCTTAGTTACCAAGTGCAGCATCGCTTCCACGTGGCGCTGCTGGCTGGGGGCTGGTCACTGGTTGCTGGTGAGCTCACCAGCAACTCGTGTAGCGACGCTCCAGCGATCCCTGCCAGGTCAGGTTGCTGGTGGGATCGCTGGAGCGTCGCAGTGTGACATCTCACCAGCAACCTCCTAGCAACTTACCAGCGATCCCTATCAGGTTGGATCGTTGTTGGGATCGCTAGTAAGTTGTTTAGTGTGACTGGGCCTTTACTTAAATGCAAATACAAGAGATCCAGCACGGTACAATTTGAAAGAAAACAGTACTGGTATTAATACATGAGGCCGGTCCGCATATAAGTCCAGAAGAACATTTAAAAACCTACTTGAAAAGTAAGCAGGTGTCAGAGATGTCCGGAATCCCCTTAGGGAAGGCAGAGGTGGTTTATTCCCATCTCTGCCTTCCTGAAACAAACAGCTGTGTGAGTGTTATGTACAGTTTAAGAAGCATTGACATTGCTTCCTCCTTCAGGCCCAGCTATCATGTGTACTGGGTGTTGGGAGGGGATAAGATGAGCGTTGGCAAACACAGATCACTTCTGCAGTGAAGGCAGGAGGCTGAATTTGCCCTAGATCTGAAGCTAATATACAAGCCCTAGTTACAGGGAAATCAGCAATAATAAAAATGTATTTAAATGTTCCCAAAAGTTTTTAATGTTTACCAAAAATAAGAAAGAACTAACTAAAAAATAACGGCTAACATAGGGATTGCAAACCCCGTTCTTTGTCCTATGCAATGTATTTAAAGAACATGGAATAAAGAATTTTTAAACGACACTTCAGAGGACCTGTGGCTGGACAGTTTCTACTCTGCTGAAGGTTTTTGCCAAACTTAGTCCGTGCACTGCCCTGGACTTTCTGCCTTCCATATTGTCTACCACAGTGAGCTGAAGGGTTTTTTTTCCTTGACTGTATGAACATACTATATACAGATGTGAATAATGTTTGTATATATTATATATTGTGTGCATATACCTTATACAGATGTGCACATATTGTGTGTGTATATACTATGTGCAGACGTACCCATACTATATGTATATACTAAATACAGATGTGCCCATACTGTGTGTATGTGCCATATACAAATATGCACATAGTGTGTGTGTGTGTGTGTGTGTGTGTGTGTGTGTGTGTGTGTGTGAGTGTGTGTGTGTGTGTGTGAGTGTGTGTGTGTGTGTGTGTGTGTGTGTATGTTACTGGCAATGTGTAAAAACAGGCATTCTATAGAATACCTAAGCAATGCATACAAAGCTGGAAATGGGTCTTCAAAGTATGAAATACATCAGATGTTCATAAATTTTCTAGTCATTCTATAGAATGCCTAAATGACAAACAGGCGGAGTGTAGAATACTACAGGGGTGGTCCATCCAAAAGTAGGTGGACAGAGCAGGCAGCAGCAGATCTGTGACACTGGCTCAGTTGCTCTTAGCGTTAAAATACAATTATAGCCTCCTGTGCTGCAACAAATAGTCAGGAATGACACTTCTGATTCCTTTTTTTTCCCCAGCAAAGATATCCTATTGTTAATTTTGCATTTCTTCTTTCATGGTTTTGACAGTTTGTTACTAAAGACTAATAGTCAGGAATGACACTTCTGTTTCTTTGTGTTTTTCCCAGTAAAAATATCCTGTTGTTCATTTAGTATTTCTTCTATTAGTTTTTTGACTGTTTGCTACTAAAGACTTTTCCAATCTGGGCATTGTATCAGACTTTGCCCTGAGCAGTTGTTATCATTCTCTATAATACCTAGACATTTTATGTAATGCCTAGGAAAAGTATAGAACAACACAGATATTTCATACCTTGCCTGAAAAACGACAGGGATTGTATACATTGCCTAGGTATTCTATAGAATGTCGGGTTTTCATACATTGCCTGTAACATATATACTATATACAGATGTGCACATACCTTATACAGATGTGCATTTACTGTGTATATACCTTATACAGATGTGCATACTGTTTGCATATGCTATATACAGATGTGCACATACTGTGTATATACTATGTACAGATAATAATAATAATTTTTTTCATTTATATAGCACTATTAATTCCACAACGCTTTACATACATTGGCAATACTGTCCCCATTGGGGCTCACAATTTAGAGTCCCTATCTGTATGTCTTTGGAGTGAGGGAGGAAACCAGTGTACCCGGAGGAAACCCACGCAAACACGGGGAGAACATATAAACTCCTTGCAGATGTTGTCCTTGATGGGATTTGAACCCAGGACCCCAGCGCTGCAAGACTGCAGTGCTAACCACTGAGCCACCGTGCTGCCCATATTATATGTATATACTAAATACAGATGTGCCCATACTGTGTGTATATACCATATACAAATATGCACACACTGTGTGTATATACTACATACAGATGTGCACATATTGTGTATATACTATATACAGGTGTGCATATACCTTATACAGATGTGCACAACCAGTGTGTTTACACTATAGATGTGCAATGCTGCGTTTATATACCTTATACAGATGTGCGTACTGTCTGTATATACTATATACAGATGTGCACATACTGTGTGTATATACTATGTAAAGATGTGCCCATACTGTATGTATATACTATACAGATGTGCACATGCTATACTATATACAGATGTGGACACGATGCTGAAGTTGGTTTCTTATTCGTCAGTTTCTTATTCGGCAATTTAGTTTTTTCAGTTTTTTATGCATTTATCAACAAAAATAACACATCACAATAATAAAATACAATGCACTGATGTGCCCTAATATACATACACTCAAACTCAGCTGTGAAAAATATAAAACTGGCAAAAAAATGGGCATCAAAGTGGGCACCAAAGTATGTTAGTGAAAGGGTTAAATTGCTTTGGGCCACTGATCTAACACCACAATTGCATATCTAGTGATGCCCCTAATCAAACTCAAGTGACTCCAGCCTGGCCCAAAGGGGTTCTGGGCATCAAAACTGGCATCAAACAGGGCACACAACCAATTTTCACAGATTTGAATAAGTAACTGGTGTTTTTGAGGGGTTAAATGGCTTTGGGCCTCTAATCTCACACCACACTTACATACCTAGTGATGCCACACATCAAATTCAGATCACTCTAGCCTGGCCCAAACAGATTCTGGGCATTAGAACTGGCATCAAAGTGGGCACACAGCCAATTTTCACAGATTTGAATAAGTAACTGGTGTTTTTGAGGGGTTAAATGGCTTTGGGCCACTGATCTCACAACACATTTACATACCTAGTGATGCCACACATCAATTTCAGATCACGCCAGCCTGGCCCAAACAGGTTCTGGGCATCAGAACTGGCATCAAAGTGGGCACACAGCCAATTTTCACAGATTTGAATAAGTAACTGGTGTTTTTGAGGGGTTAAATGGCTTTGGGCCACTGATCTCACAACACATTTACATACCTAGTGATGCCACACATCAATTTCAGATCACGCCAGCCTGGCCCAAACAGGTTCTGGGCATCAGAACTGGCATCAAAGTGGGCACACAGCCAATTTTCACAGATTTGAATAAGTAACTGGTGTTTTTGAGGGGTTAAATGGTTTTGGGCCACTGATCTCACAACACATTCACATACCTAGTGATGCCACACATCAATATCAGATCAGTCCAGCCTGGCCCAAACAGACTGGAGTGATCTGAATTTGATGTGTGGCATCACTAGGTATGTAAACTTGTTGTGAGATCAGTGGCCCAAAGCCATTTAACCCCTCAAAAACATAAGTTACTTATTCAAATCTGTGAAAACTGGCCATTTGCCCACTTTGATGCCAGTTCTGATGCCCAGAACCTGTTTGGGCCAGGCTGGACTGATCTGATATTGATGTGTGGCATCACAAGGTATGTAAATGTGGTGTAAGATCCGTGGCCCAAAGCCATTTAACCCCTCAAAAACATCAGTTACTTATTCAAATCTGTGAAAACTGGCCATTTGCCCACTTTGATGCTAGTTCTGATGCCCAGAACCTGTTTGGGCCAGGCTGGAGGGATCTAATATTGATGTGTGCCATCACTAGGTATGTGAATGTGTTGTGAGATCAGTGGCCCAAAGCCATTTAACCCCTCAAAAACAACAGTTAATTATTCAAATCTGTGAAAATTGGCTGTGTGCCCACTTTGATGCCAGTTCTGATGCCCAGAACCTGTTTGGGCCAGGCTGGAGTGATTTGAATTTGATGTGTGGCATCACTAGGTATGTAAATGTGGTGTGATATCAGTGGCCCAAAGCCATTTAACCCCTCAAAAACAACAGTTACTTATTCAAATCTGTGAAAATTGGCTGTGTGCCCAGTTTGATGCCAGTTTTGATGCCCAGAACCCCTTTGGGCCAGGCTGGAGTCACTTGAGTTTGATTAGAGGCATCACTAGATATGCACTTGTGGTGTTAGATCAGTGGCTCAAAGCAATTTAACCCTTTCACTAACATACTTTGGTGCCCACTTTGATGCCCATTTTTTTGCCAGTTTTATATTTTTCACAGCTGAGTTTGAGTGTATGTATATTAGGGCACATCAGTGCATTGTATTTTATTATTGTGATGTGTTATTTTTGTTGATAAATGCATAAAAAACTGAAAAAACTAAATTGCCGAATAAGAAACTGACGAATAAGAAACCAACTTCAGCATCGTGATGTGGACATACTGTGTGTGTGTATATACTATATATCGATGTACCGAGCTATACCGTGGACCGATACATGAGTGAGAATCCAGTATTGGTATAACACAGCCCCAGCCCCGCTCTCGCTGCAGTGCACGGTCTCACTTCCGGTATTCTGCTCTGCTGCGGAGCACACGATGTAAATGCTTGACCCTCTTCGGCCACTGTAACCGCTCAGTCGCAAGTGCTGCTGGGATTTGTAGTTTGCTGCTCTTCCTAGTGTCTCCCTGTCATGGCTGCTTCCAGTTAGGTACTGTGCTTTTCCTCCTTTCTAATGGCACTTGTGTTGTTGCTTTGTACAGTACACCGGTGAGATGGTGGTGCAGGGCAGACCGGGGCTGTGTACACAGATGTGTGGTACAGATGCTGGGGTCCTGGGACAGTGTCAGGCAGGTGACCACTACATTGTGTGTCCTGCCATGTACCTGCCCTGTATGTACAGGGGGTGAGGGGCAGGACGTGGGCTGTAGAGGTGACAGTAATGTGACTGGCTGCTGTCAGGGCTGGGGCTTTATATCTGTGCCCAGAGGTGTCCTCAGTGACTGCTGGGGAGGGGGCAATGGTCCATCACTGAGAAATACCATCCAGAAAGTGGACATGTACCTAGTGAACAGCCCCCAGTGTGGATCCCCCACAGACGTCTGTATATAGGGGTGTACAGACACCATCATGCAATGTATGTGTAATATATAGAGGGAACAGAAATGTGCCATCTATTGCTGCCCGTATATAAAGCACCAGGAGTCCTGGTGGCCAGTCCACAAAAATACAATAGTACAGGAGATTTATAGGGGTCACCGACAACGCCGCAGCCAATCAGTGAGCTCAGCAGCTCTGCCTCAATGAATGGTACGAATCGCTGAGCTCACTGATTGGCTGCAGTGTTGTCAACACGATGTCAGAGCTGCAGACAGTGGGAGCAATGGGAGAGATAGCGCTGGACCTGGGGAGGGGGTGAGATGCACTGTAGAAAGTTTCTTAAACTGGAGTACATGGGTTTCCTACCCTAGGAAATCCCTTTAAGGGTATGTTTATAGATTTGTGCTGTAAAGCTTCTGACAAATACAGTATTTGTTTTGGACACTTTGTTAGAAACAATTTTTTTCTTTGCTGTTTTGATACTTCTTTTTTTTCAGCAAGGTTTTTGATGCACTTTTAATTATAATGAGAAGATGTTAGACAATGGGCGGTGAAGCGTTAGGCAATGGGCGGTGGAGCGTTAGGCAATGGGCGGTGGGGCGCTAGAAAATGGGCAGTGGGGCGTTAGACAATGGGCGGTGGGGCGTTAGGCAATGGGCGGTGGGGCGTTAGGCAATGGGCGGTGGGGCGTTAGGCAATGGGCGGTGGGGCGTTAGGCAATGGGCGGTGGGGCGTTAGGCAATGGGCGGTGGGGCGTCAGGCAATGGGCGGTGGGGCGTCAGGCAATGGACGATGGGGCGTTAGGCAAGGGGCGGTGGGGCGTCAGGCAATGGGCGGTGAGGCGTCAGGCAATAGGCGGTGGGTGTTAGACAATGGGCGGTGGGGCGTTAAACAATGGGCGGTGGGGCGTTAGGCAATGGGCGGTGGGGCGTTAGGCAATGGGCGGTGGGGCGTTAGGCAATGGGCGGTGGGGCGTTAGGCAATGGGCGGTGGGGCGTTAGGCAATGGGCGGTGGGGCGTCAGGCAATGGACGATGGGGCGTCAGGCAATGGACGATGGGGCGTCAGGCAATGGACGATGGGGCGTTAGGCAAGGGGCGGTGGGGCGTCAGGCAATGGGTGGTGGGGAGTCAGGCAATGGGCGGTGAGGCGTCAGGCAATAGGCGGTGGGTGTTAGACAATGGGCGGTGGGGCGTTAAACAATGGGCGGTGGGGCGTCAGGCAATGGGCGGTGGGGCGTTAAACAATGGGCGGTGGGGCGTTAGGCAATTGTACATTTCTGTGAGCAAAAAAATAAATAAATAAATCACCAAAAAATCCACAGCAAAAAGTCGTGTTTTGCTGCAGTTACACATGGAAAACGCACTAAAGAGCTGACGTGACAGGACAGATGTCGTCAGCTCGACACGTTTCACTGTGAAGTATCCCCTGGGTGCAGAAGTCCAATGATTGGGCGACTGATAAATGAAAAATCAGCGAGTCCAGCATCCAGGGAGCTATTGTAACAGCATCCTATATTTATACCATATTAAAATCCGCATGGAGCCGGTGGTGTGGGCCGTGCACATGGCTGTCAGAATATCTGTTTTTTGTAGCAATTGACACATGCCCTATAGATATAATGAATGGTAACCTAACCTTGTTGCAAGCAGATTTGAAGCATTTTTTCATGTGTATTTTGGTTCAGAATCTGCGTCACAGAATCTGTGTGAACATGGCCCTGATAAATCCAGCTATGGTGAGGATTATTAATGCAGCATGCTATTTCCCATACAAATCGGTCACATCGTTATTATAGTTTCTTTTTCTATTGAATGCTATAGAGAAAAAGAATTCTGCCATTTATTGCTAGTGTTCTCCAAGAAAATGCTCAGGTACTGGTTTAAAATAAGAATAGCAGTGTAGTCGCCTTACTGATCTGCTGCCGATCACATTGTGAGGATTGTCTGTTCCCTGTCGCCCCATATTCAGGTGTCATTGCTGGAGACCGGGATACAGAGAATGGTGGGGAGCCAGGTGGGCATCAATACGGGGGCAGCTAGCGATCAGGAAGGCGACTATTCTGCTTTTAAAAGCAATTTGTCAGCAGGTTTTTGATACCTCATCTGAGAGTAGCATAATGTAGGCAAAAAGATTCTGAGTCTAATGATGTGTCACTTAAGGCCACTTTACACACTGCGATATCGGTACCGATATCGCTAGCGTGGGTACCCGCCCCCATTGGTTGTGCAACATGGGCAAATCGCTGCCCGTGGTGCACAACATCGCCCGGACCCGTCACACGGACTTACCTTCCCTGCGACGTCGCTGTGACCGACGAACCACCTCCTTTCTAAGGGGGGCGGTTCGTTCAGCGTCGCAGCGACGTCACAGCAGCGTCACTGAACCACCGCCCTATAGAAGCGGAGGGGCGGAGATGAGCAAGACGTAACATCCCGCCCACCTCCTTCCTTCCGCATAGCGGCTGGGAGGCAGGTGAGGAGAGCTTCCTCGTTCCTGCGGTGTCACACGGAGCGATGTGTGCTGCCGCAGGAACGAGGAACAACTTCGTTACTGCTGCAGTAACGATATTTGAGAATGGACCCCCATGTCACCGATGAGCGATTTTGCACGTTTTTGCGACGATGCAAAATCGCTCATAGGTGTCACATGCAACGGCATCGCTAAAGCGACCGGATGTGCGTCACAAATTCCGTGACCCCAGCGAGATCACTTGAGCGTTGTCGTAGCGTGTAAAGCCACCTTCAGATTACTGGGTGCTGTCATTCTGACACATTCAAAGCTTTTAGGCATGTAGCAGAGCTGCCCTCGCCCACACTAACTCTGTATAGAGGTTGTACATTGACAATGAGGTGTCAGTCAGAGTAGGGGGCGTGCCACACTGCCCTGCATGAAAAAAAGTAGTCCAACAATGATAATCATGGGGTGATAAAGCCTTTAAGTAAACAACAGCAGACATCCTGATAAGAGAGGCATAGTAGATTTTTGTTTTTTATCCCCTACATCATGCTGTCCTCATATTACATAGCAATATCCTGCTGACAGCAGATCCAGAGCAGCCTATCTATAACGTTTACCCCCTGCAGATTTTGTCAGATTTCTTGTGGAATATTTGTGCAGGAAATCCGATGCAGGTGACTCTATCCGAATACTGCCGATCTGCACGTGGATTCCTTCATCATTGCTCATCCGTCATGAATGATGTATGGATGAATGTTCCCAGCGTATCTGTTGTAGACATGTGATCGCAGCTGCTGACTTCCTCTTTTTACGTCTTCTTCAGCTTTTGTCACCACAATTTCCTGCCTGCTGTGCTTTATAAATGGTTTTCAGAGGGACAGTAATACCTCTTCCATATCGCAGGTCATTGTTATACAGATGCCCTGCTGTGGACCCATATTGTACCTTTGTTTGCCTGTACATTGGCACAAAACATGTTTCCCCACATGTCTCCATATGTGACATGTCCCATCACAGGCTATGTTCTTCCATAGCAGCCTTATAGCAGAATACAGTCCTCCTAGAAGAGGTGCTTACATTTCTTTACATCAGTTTCCCTATGAAAAGTTTTACTAATGCTCGGACTAGTATGATTCCCCCATACACAATTGATAGCTGTCGGCCAAACCATGGTTTGTCTGATCATTGGGCCTGCAGCCCTCTCTCCTGACTCCTCCATACACAGGAGCATTCCCCCTGCTGAGTGCTCCTGCGATCTCTACAGGAAAGCCGCTGTCGACTCCTTGCTGAGAGAGGGAATCGGCAGTCGGAAATTGGTCATGCCGGAACCTTATCTCCGCTCACATCATCTGTGATATTAGTTAATGTTGCGCTGATTTGTATGGGGTCTTCAGTTTACTGTTTTGTCAAGGTTATCCTTCACCACATTGTCATAACAGTTATTTTAGAATTGATCTCCTCATTATTGGGGGTCCTATCACCAATTCAGCCCAATATTAGGTCCATGCGGTTAGCCCTGTGTAAAAATTGAAAAGGTTTTGGTATGCCGATTGATGGGTCTAACAAGGGTTGGATCTGTCTTATCGTGTATGTACATAAACTCCTCAACATTGAAATTGCAACACCAAGAAGGAAAAGTCAAGAAAAGGTGGCTTTACACACTGCAACATCGCAAACGACATCGCTGTAACGTCACCGGTTTTGTGACGTAATAGCGACCTCCCCAGCGACATTACAGTGTGTGAAACACATCAGTGACCTGGCCCCTGCTGTGAAGTTGCTGATCGCTACAAATCGTTCAGGACCATTAATTGGTCCTTTGTTTCCCGATGTGCAGCAAACGAGTGATGTGTCACAATATCTGTCAATCACTATTCTCTGTCAGTCGGTCTCTCCCTCTCGATCTCTATTCTCTCTCTGTCGGTCCGTCACTATCTCTGTCCCTCTCTCACAGTCTGTCGGTCATTTTCCCCTCCTCTCTCATACTCACCGATCCCCGGTGCGGCGCTGCACGGCATTCACACTGCTGCGGCGGCTTTTACTATTTTGAAAAAGCCGGCCGCTCATTAAACAATTTCGTATTCCCTACTTTCCCCACCCACCGGCGCCTATGATTGGTTGCAGTGAGACACGCCCCCACGCTGAGTGACAGGTGTCTCACTGCACCCAATCACAGCAGCCGGTGGGCGGGTCTATACTGTGCAATGAAATAAATAATTAAATAATTAAAAAAACGGCGTGCGGTCCCCCCCAATTTTAATACCAGCCAGATAAAGCCATACGGCTGAAGGCTGGTATTCTCAGGAAGGGGAGCTCCACGTTATGGGGAGCCCCCCAGCCTAACAATATCAGTCAGCAGCCGCCCAGAATTGCCGCATACATTATATGCGACAGTTCTGGGACTGTACCCGGCTCTTCCCGATTTGCCCTGGTGCGTTGGCAAATTGGGGTAATAAGGAGTTAATGGCAGGCCATAGCTGACAATAAGTCCTAGATTAATCATGTCAGGCGTCTCCACGAGATACCTTCCATGATTAATCTGTAAATTACAGTAAATAAACACACACACACCCGAAAAAATCCTTTATTAGAAATAAAGAGAATATAGCAATCAGAGGTTAAAATTTAACTTTTAATCTATTATATTAAAATCCTTATAGACTAAAACATTGAACCCAAAGTTCTCTGGATTGCTGTCGTTACACAGCCCTCACAGCCCCAGAGAACCTATGACATAACAAACTAATCAAAAAAACACAACAAACACAAATCAAAATTGAGTGTGATGGTTAGCACTCCAATAAGGACAATGGTCCAATATGAGTATCTAAAAAATCATCAAAAACAACTCAATATAATAAACATATAGTGCACGGTAATCCTCAAAGAGGAATTTACCAATTCAAAATTTACAGAGTGAGTTAGGATTGATCTCACCCATTCTTGCAGCTTGGGGTGCAGAAGGCTTCCTCTATATGGGTCCACACAGCGTCAGCTGGCCCTATACTGACCCTAGAAGACCTTCATAACATCTAACACCCCAAAGCTTCTGCTCTTACAAGAACAGACCACATCTAGTCCTCTCTTGTGCCCCTACAATATTCCTGGCCCTCGTCCCGACGCGTTTCATCACTTCCGACTCATCAGGGGACTTCAGTATTGCATTTAGAGGTAACAGGTCCTACACCCAGACTCACATAGGAGCTGATGCAGGCACAGAGGAAGGTATATATACATAGCAGAGCCAATCATAAAATGCACTTAATCAGAAACTCACCAATGGTCAGTCTCCTCCCCAGGTGTTCATATTCAGTCATTATTGTCACTTTCCAATATATGACGCCACGCTATATGTATAAAAGCACATGGTGACTCAGTGCAGCGTGCGTTCCACAGTAAAAAAATGTGTGCATCCGGTCTTTCAACAACAACAACCAATCGGAATGCGCCATACTGGCGCGCCTCTCAGCCACTAGCGTTCATTCACACATAGGTATTAGGGGCGTGTTTATGCTGCCGAGGATACACTGCGCATGCTCCTCCTGTGGAACGCATATATCCGCGTTCCACACAGAGATCACCGGATGTATGGACCACGTCACATCCGGTTTCCCTCGGCAGCGCGTCACAGGGCACCGCTCCTATACAGGAGCTATCACAAATAGGGGCGTGTTCACTACTACGTGACGTGTCTCACAGGGACGCAACGCTCCAATACTTACATGTCATCTCTCTTTCCTCTTCTACAAAGATCCGTGTCTCCTCCCACCAACCCAGGAATAAATTTGCGTATGCGGGAGCACAAGGGCTCCCCATAGCAGTACCCCTGAGTTGGTGGTGGATCCGCCCATCAAACATAAACACATTTCTTCTCAGACAAAAATCCAACAGTCTGAGAACGAAATTGTTGTGGTTAGAGTATTGACAACCCCGTGAATTCAAAAAATATCGTACTGCTTCTAGGCCTCTATCGTGTGGTATCGAGGAATATAGGGCCTCCACATCGATACTTCCGAGGAGAGCCCCTTCACTAACCGAAATACCTTCTAGTTTTCGTAAAAGGTCAGGGGTGTCTTTCACATATGAGGGCAGGGCTGTTACAAACGGTTTAAGGATCTTATCAAGGTATATACCACAGTTCTGGGTTAAGCTGTTAATCCCTGATACAATAGGTCTTCCTTTTAGTGGATGGAGACCTTTATGTATTTTAGGAAGGCAGTAAAATGTTGCCATCACTGCCTCCCTCTGGTATATAAATTCATATTCAGTTTTATCAATTACCTGGGTCAATATTCCCTCATCCAAGATTTCTCTCAATTCTTCCAGGTAAAGCTTAAGTGGATTTGAAGAGAGTTTTTCATACCCGGTTTCATCCTTTAGAATACTCTTACACATCTCCACATATTGGTCAACATCCATGACAGCCACATTGCCTCCCTTATCACAGGGTTTGATAACAATGTGGCTGTCACGTTCCAAGCTCCTCAACGTCTCCATCTCGGCCCCTGACAAATTATATTGTGTATGACAAGAAGACTGAGAGATACTGCACAGTTCCCGAGTCACCAGTTCCTCAAATATATCAATGGCCGATTGATCACCCGCCGGGGGAGGAAATTTTGTGCTCTTACATTTGAGGTCAGTAAAGGGTCCCTGACCATGAAGGTTGGGATCAACAGCACCTATACTGTCCAACAATCTAATGTCAGGCAACAGGTCCGTGGGAATATCCAATTCCTGGCATAATTTCACATCCTGTCGTAAATAATGCTTTTTCCATCTTATTTTGCGCAGGAACAGATTTAAATCCTTTACAGATTCAAATATATCAAAATTTGAGGTGGGCACAAACGAGACACCTTTTTTGAGCAAATCCATCTCAGCAGAGCTCAAAACCTTTTTTGACAAGTTAATAACCTGAATGTTAGAGGTTACTAGTGATGTTTTCATTCCCTAATTTCCCCCCCCCCCCTGGTGCTATGACATTGGAAGGGAGAGGGTTGGAGAAATAAGTGTTTCCGTTGTTAGATTATGCACAGTATATGCACCATTTGATATATATGAGGGCAAATAGATGCTATACTACCTCCCATTAGTAATTTTTATCTGGGGAGATTTTCGGTTATAGAAGCTGTATAGCATAACCTGTTACGCTCGGCATATATGGGGATCTAACGATACTATAACCTATGAGTGTGGACTGAGATAACATCCAGTACTGAATTCTAACTACGTGATGTGGAGCGCCGGTTTATATGCTCCTTGCAAGGAGCTGCACTAAGTATTGGAGCGTTGCGTCCCTGTGAGACACGTCACGTAGTAGTGAACACGCCCCTATTTGTGATAGCTCCTGTATAGGAGCGGTGCCCTGTGACGCGCTGCCGAGGGAAACCGGATGTGACGTGGTCCATACATCCGGTGATCTCTGTGTGGAACGCGGATATATGCGTTCCACAGGAGGAGCATGCGCAGTGTATCCTCGGCAGCATAAACACGCCCCTAATACCTATGTGTGAATGAACGCTAGTGGCTGAGAGGCGCGCCAGTATGGCGCATTCCGATTGGTTGTTGTTGTTGAAAGACCGGATGCACACATTTTTTTACTGTGGAACGCACGCTGCACTGAGTCACCATGTGCTTTTATACATATAGCGTGGCGTCATATATTGGAAAGTGACAATAATGACTGAATATGAACACCTGGGGAGGAGACTGACCATTGGTGAGTTTCTGATTAAGTGCATTTTATGATTGGCTCTGCTATGTATATATACCTTCCTCTGTGCCTGCATCAGCTCCTATGTGAGTCTGGGTGTAGGACCTGTTACCTCTAAATGCAATACTGAAGTCCCCTGATGAGTCGGAAGTGATGAAACGCGTCGGGACGAGGGCCAGGAATATTGTAGGGGCACAAGAGAGGACTAGATGTGGTCTGTTCTTGTAAGAGCAGAAGCTTTGGGGTGTTAGATGTTATGAAGGTCTTCTAGGGTCAGTATAGGGCCAGCTGACGCTGTGTGGACCCATATAGAGGAAGCCTTCTGCACCCCAAGCTGCAAGAATGGGTGAGATCAATCCTAACTCACTCTGTAAATTTTGAATTGGTAAATTCCTCTTTGAGGATTACCGTGCACTATATGTTTATTATATTGAGTTGTTTTTGATGATTTTTTAGATACTCATATTGGACCATTGTCCTTATTGGAGTGCTAACCATCACACTCAATTTTGATTTGTGTTTGTTGTGTTTTTTTGATTAGTTTGTTATGTCATAGGTTCTCTGGGGCTGTGAGGGCTGTGTAACGACAGCAATCCAGAGAACTTTGGGTTCAATGTTTTAGTCTATAAGGATTTTAATATAATAGATTAAAAGTTAAATTTTAACCTCTGATTGCTATATTCTCTAATTTTGAAGAGGTCTATTCTCCTACATCAGGAGTTGCTGAATTGATTTATTAGAAATAAAAACCACAAACACATTCCCTCATCACCAATTTAATAAGCCCCAAAAAGCCCTCCTTGTCCGGCGTAATCCACGGACCTCCAGCGTCGCTTCCAGCTGTGCTGCATGCAAGTGACAGGAGCAGGAGAATACACCGCCGCGCCTGTCACCTCCACGCAGCAAATGAAGACAGCCGCGCGATCGGCTGAGCTGTCACTGAGGTTACCCGCTGTCACTGGATCCAGCGGTGGATGCAGCGGTGGCCGCGGGTAACCTCAGTGACAGCTCAGCTGATCGCGCTACTCACCGCCGCTCCGGTCAGCTCCACGCAGCAACTGAGGTGAGTAGCGCGATCAGCTGAGCTGTCACTGAGGTTACCTGCGGCCACCGCTGCATCCACCGCTGGATCCAGGTAACCTCAGTGACAGCTCAGCTGATCGCGCTATTGCCTTCATTAGCTGCCTGGAGGTGACAGGAGCGGCAGTGTATTCTGCTGCTCCTGTCACCTCCATGCAGCAGAGCTGAATGCGACGCTGGAGGTCCGTGGATTACGCCGGACAAGGAGGGCTTTTTGGGGCTGATTAAATTGGTGATGAGGGAATGTGTTTGTGTTTTTTATTTCTAATAAATGATTTTTTCAGTTGTGTGTGTTTATTTACTGTAATTTACAGATTAATCATGGAAGAGTTCTCGGGGAGACGCCTGACATGATTAATCTAGGACTTATTGGCAGCTATGGGCTGCCAATAACTCCTTATTACCCCGATTTGCCAACGCACCAGGGCAAATCGGTAAGAGCCGGGTACAGTCCCAGAACTGTCGCATATAATGTATGCGGCAATTCTGGGCGGCTGCTGACTGATATTGTTAGGCGTGGGGGCGTGTCTCACTGCAACCAATCATAGGCGACTGTGGGTGGGGAAAGTAGGGAATACGAAATTGTTTAATGAGCGGCCGGCTTTTTCAAAATAGTAAAAGCCGCCGCAGCAGTGTGAATGCCGTGCAGCGCCGCGCCGGGGATCGGTGAGTATGAGAGAGGAGGGGAAAATGACCGACAGACTGTGAGAGAGGGACAGAGATAGTGACGGACCGACAGAGAGAGAATAGAGACCGAGAGGGAGAGACCGACTGACAGAGAATAGTGATTGACAGATATTGTGACACATCACTCGTTTCCAGTGTTTGACTAGCTAGGTCGTTCTGCAGGTCCGGATCGCTGTTGCGTCGTTGGCCAGGTTTGCCTGTTTGATAGCTCACCAGAGACTCACCAGAGACTTTGTAGCGATCCCGGCCAGGTTGGGATCGCTGGTGGGATCGCTGAAAGTCTCAGTGTGTAAAGGGGCCTAAAGTCTCAGGATTGGATAAAACTGTTACTGATCTGTAAATACAGGTGTCCCCTGTGACAACATGGACACCCAATGCCTAGCATGGGTTAAGGTTTCTTAACATTCAGCCAGACGTATTGTTCTATTGTGTGCTAATTCATGTTTGCTTAGCTATTGTTTCTCCAGACCCTTCCAGTAATCATTGTAATGTAGTTGTGTATTGCTAATGTAATTACCTTAGTAGCCATTGTCTAGTCGGTATCCTCAGTCTTCCTACCCACATCATTTAAATGAACATTATCCATGCAGCTTGAAATTCATCCAATGGGAGAAGCAATCTTGTCCAACCAATCCGATGAGGACGCAGTGTATCCAAAGGGAAGGCGCTGGCTATAAAAGGGGATTTCTTTAAGTCACCAGGTTGTTGTTGTTTGATGGATGTGCATGATCCAGTCTAAGCTCTTAGGAGCTGACTAGAGGATCATGATACCTTGTGGCTTCAATTTAGGGACTCCGGTTCCGATTGGAGACCATATCCACAGTCTAGGGCAGGGGTCTCAAACTCAGCTGGGTGTATGGGCCGCACACAGAAAAAAAATAATTTGAGGGGCCGCATTCTTTTCAGGACAAAGTGACATTGGTAGTGGTACCATATATATATATATATATATATATATATATATATATATATATATATATATATAT
Source organism: Anomaloglossus baeobatrachus (assembly GCF_048569485.1). NCBI lineage: Eukaryota > Metazoa > Chordata > Amphibia > Anura > Aromobatidae > Anomaloglossus > Anomaloglossus baeobatrachus. The sequence continues at coordinate 463,949,815 of NC_134358.1, forward strand.
ATATATATATATAACGCACACATTTTTTTTGTAAGTAATACAGTTTTATTTACAATAAGCACTGCATAGTAATTTTGGCCAACATCTTGTAGTAATGTGCCCCATCCTGTTCCCCATTCTGTAAAAATGTGCGCATCCTTGCCCCCTTGTAGCAATGTGCCCCATGCAGGTCCCCTTCTTATAATAATGTGCCCCCATGCAGGTCCCCTTCTTGTGGTAATGTGCCCCATATGCAGGTCCCCTTCCTATAGTAATGTGCTTCATGCAGGTCCCTTTCTTGTATTAATGTGCCCCATGCATGTCTTCTTGTAGTAATCACACACACACACACACACACACACACACACAACCCTGTGCAGCCTCAGCTAACAGACACACACACACACACACACACAAACCCTGTGCAGCCTCAGCTAACACACACACACACACACCCTGTGCAGCCTCAGCTAACACACACAAACCCTGTGCAGCCTCAGCTAACAGACACACACACCCTGTGCAGCCTCAGCTAACACACACACGCCCTGTGCAGCCTCAGCTAACACACACACACACACACACACACACACACACAAACCCTGTGCAGCCTCAGCTAACACACACACACACACACAAACCCTGTGCAGCCTCAGCTAACACACACACACACCCTGTGCAGCCTCAGCTAACACACACACACACACACACACACACACAAACCCTGTGCAGCCTCAGCTAACACACACACACACAGACACACAAACCCTGTGCAGCCTCAGCTAACACACACACACACACACACACAAACCCTGTGCAGCCTCAGCTAACACACACACACACACACACACACACACACAAAAACCCTGTGCAGCCTCATCTAACAGACACACACACAAACCCTGTGCAGCCTCAGCTAACAGACACACACACACACACACACACAAACCCTGTGCAGCCTCAGCTAACACACACACACACAAACCCTGTGCAGCCTCAGCTAACAGACACACACACACACACACACCCTGTACAGCCTCAGCTAACAGACACACACACACACACCCTGTGCAGCCTCAGCTAAGACACACACACACACCCTGTGCAGCCTCAGCTAACAGACACACACACACACACACACACACACACACACACACACACACACCCTGTGCAGCCTCAGCTAACAGACACACACACACACACACACACACCCTGTGCAGCCTCAGCTAACAGACACACACACCCTGTGCAGCCTCAGCTAACAGACACACACACACACACCCTGTGCAGCCTCAGCTGACACACACACACAAACCCTGTGCAGCCTCAGCTAACAGACACACACACACACACACACCCTGTGCAGCCTCAGCTAACAGACACACACCCTGTGCAGCCTCAACACACACACACACACACACCCTGTGCAGCCTCAGCTAACACACACACACACACACACACACACACCCTGTGCAGCCTCAGCCAGCAGCAGAAACACACACACACACACCCCCTGTGCAGCCTCAGCTGACACACACACCCTGTGCAGCCTCAGCCAGCAGCAGAAACACACACACACACACACACCCTGTACAGCCTCAGCTAACAGACACACACACACACACACACACACACCCTGTGCAGCCTCAGCTAAGACACACACACACACCCTGTGCAGCCTCAGCTAACAGACACACACACACACACACACACACACACACACACCCTGTGCAGCCTCAGCTAACAGACACACACACACAAACCCTGTGCAGCCTCAGCTAACAGACACACACACACACACAAACCCTGTGCAGCCTCAGCTAACAGACACACACACACACACACCCTGTGCAGCCTCAGCTAACAGACACACACACACACACACACACACACACACACCCTGTGCAGCCTCAGCTAACAGACACATACACCCTGTCCAGCCTCAGCTAACAGACACACACACACACACACACACACACACACCCTGTGCAGCCTCAGCTAACAGACACACACACACACAAACCCTGTGCAGCCTCAGCTAACAGACACACACACACACACCCTGTGCAGCCTCAGCCAGCAGCAGAAACACACACACACACCCCCTGTGCAGCCTCAGCTGACACACACACACACACACACACCCTGTGCAGCCTCAGCCAGCAGCAGAAACACACACACCCTGTGCAGCCTCAGCGGACACACACACACACACACACACACACACCCTGTGCAGCCTCAGCCAGCAGCAGAAACACACACACACTCACACACACACCCTGTGCAGCCTCAGCTGACACACACACACACACCCTGTGCAGGCTCAGCCAGCGGCAGAAACACACAAAAACATTCTGCTCACCTATCCTCCGTCGGCTCAGCAGCACGCAGGCATGTGGACCCGATAATGACCACAGCTCCTGCTGGGCTGTACAGTGCGTGGAGTAACCGCCCCCATTCCCTGCACCCTCCCACACATTCCCCTGCACCCCGTACTCTGCCCACATCCTCCCACACACTCCGTAGTCTCCCTCCCCCGCCTCCTGTGCCCAGCTACGTGCGCCCTGAATTCCAGCCGATTCAGTGTCCAGTTCAATAAGGCAAGGAACACTTGCTGTCAGATACACTGTCAGCGCTGTGTCCCCAGCGCTTTATCATGTTTACTGCCTGACGCCCTGGGAACTGTACCCCCCCCTTCCCGCCCCCCCCCGTGCGCGCTGTCTCTGTGTCATCATGGGTCATCTGTGTATGTGCATCAGTCTGTGTCCCGCGCCAGCCCCGCGGATGCCCGCACTTCTCACGCCGCGGGGCTAGCAGGGAGCGGGACACTGACTGCTAAAGGTGGTATCACACACAGCGACAACGACGTCGCTGCTACGTCACCATTTTCTGTGACGTTGCAGCGACGTCCCGTCGCTGTCGCTGTGTGTGACATCCAGCAACGAGCTGGCCGCTCGTTGCTGAATGTCCAGCTTCATTTTTTGGTCGTCGCTCTCCCGCTGTGACGCACAGATCGCTGTGTGTGACAGCGAGAGAGCAACGAAATGAAGTGAGCAGAGAGCAGGAGCCGGCATCTGGCAGCTGCGGTAAGCTGTAACCAAGGTAAACATCGGGTAACCAAGGTGGTTACCTGATATTTACCTTCGTTACCAGCCTCCGCCGCTCTCTTGCTGCCAGCGCCGCCTCCTGCTGTCTGCACATGTAGCTGCAGTACACATCGTGTAATTAACCCGATGTGTACTGTAGCTAGGAGAGCAAGGAGCCAGCGCTAAGCAGTGTGCGCGGCTCCCTGCTCTCTGCACTGTGACATGTAGTTGCAGTACACATCGGGTTAATTAACCCGATGTGTACTGTAGCTAGGAGAGCAGGGAGCCAGCGCTAAGCAGTGTGCGCGGCTCCCTTCTCTCTGCACTGTGACATGTAGCTGCAGTACACATCGGGTTAATTAACCCGATGTGTACTGTAGCTAGGAGAGCAGGGAGCCAGCGCTAAGCAGTGTGCGCGGCTCCCTGCTCTCTGCACTGTGACATGTAGCTGCAGTACACATCGGGTTAATTAACCCGATGTGTACTGTAGCTAGGAAAGCAGGGAGCCAGCGCTCAGTGTGCGCGGCTCCCTGCTCTCTGCACATGTAGCTGCAGGTTAGATTAGATGAGATAATTACCTGCTGTGACGATCTCCTGCCTCCTGACGTCACCGCAGTCACTGCCTTCTCTGCCCGTCTCGCGGGCGGCCAGAGACTGTCACTAGCAGTGACGTCACGGGCTCTCGCGATACTGCGTAGAACGCGGCGGGCATAGAAGTCAGTGACAGCGCTGACGTCAGGAGAGCAGGAGATCGTTACTGCAGATAATGATCTCATCTAACTTCCTGATGGCAGCGCTCGCCATCCCCTGCAGTGACCTGGGCTGACCTATTGATGTTAGCTCAGGTCACTGCACGGCTCTCCCAGCCAATGGGGAACATTTTGTTCTTCATTGACTGGGAGTCTCATTGACTATGGTATGGATCGCCGTGCGACCCCCTTATTGGATTACGCCGGACCCGGATTGGATTGTTCTTGTCAATAAATTGTTGAAAGAGGGAATGTGGGGAGTGTTTTTTCAAATAAAACTTTTTTTGTTGTCTATTTTTTATTTCTTACTGACTGGGTTGGTGATGTCGGGTATCTGATAGACGCCTGACCTCACCAACCCCAGGGCTTGATGCCAGGTGATATTACACATCTGGCATCAACCCCATATATCACCCCGTTTGCCAACGCACCAGGGCGCGGGATGAGCTGGGGCGAAGCACCAGGATTGGCGCATCTAATGGATGCGCCACTTCTGGGGCAGCTGTAGTTTGCTATTTTTAGGCTGGGGAGTGTCCAATAACGGTGGACCTCCCTAGTCTGAGAATACCAGACCACAGCTGTCCGCTTTACCTTGGCTGGTGATGCAATTTGGGGGGGACCCCACGTTTTTTGTTTTAAATTATTTATTTAATTTTAAATAGCGTGGGGTGCCCTCTGTTTTGGATTACCAGCCAAGGTGAAGCTGCCAGCTGTGGTCTGCAGGCTGCAGCCGTCTGCTTTACCTTAGCTGGCTACAAAAGATAGGGGGGACCTCACGTCATTTTTTTTTAAATTATTTATTTATTTGCTAAATACAAGGCTAAGCACCCTTTAGTGCCACATGAAAGGCACTAAAGGGTGCCAGCTTAGACTATGCGGGGGGGTAGGACATTATATTGGTCTTTCTCATCTATTATCTATCCCTCTATCTATCCCTTGATTCATTCATCCATCCCTCTATTTATCCCTCTATCTATCTGTATCTATCTATCCCTCTATCTATCTGCTTCCGTTTTTTTGCAGTATGAAAAAAATAGGAAGGTACGCAGATGACACACGGACCATATACAGAACGGAACGGATGCCACACAGTTGCATCCGTGAAAAAACATAACCATTTTTTTGCAGACCGCAAAAACGGGGCAGTCGTGTGAATGTAGCCTAATCAAGAGGCTTATGAGGGTGATGTATTTAATTACAAAAAACTGTTTTTTCTTGGTGTATGTGTTTATTTACTGTCACTTACAGATTACTAAGGGGGGGGGGGTGTCTCATAGACCCTGACGATTAATATCTGGCTTAGAGGCAGCTGTGGGCTGTGATTAACTTCACATTAGCCTGATTGCCACCGCCCCAGAGCAACCAGGAAGAGCCAGGTAAAGTGCTGGGATTGTCACATCTAATGGATGTGATAATCCTGAGTGGCTGCAGGCTGCTATTTTTAGGCACGGGGCGGCTCAATAAATAGGGGTCTCCCCAGCCTGACAATACCAGCCCCCAGCTTTTGTGGTTTATCATGCCTGGGTACCAAAATTCGGGGGAACTGAATTTCGTTTATTTTTAAATTATTTTTGTAAATCAAGAAAAAAGCCGCATGCAGTTCCTCTTATTTGGATACACAGCCAAGATAAGCGCACGGCTGGGGGCTGCATACTGTAGCCATATGCTTTTTCTGTTCTTGGTGTCATAATATGGGAGAAAAACACAGTGAAAAATTGTATGCGTTTTATACCACAATAATGATCCGCAGAGTTGAATTGCTTTCCCGCTCATCAACCGTCTTGGCGCCCGTGATTGGTTGTAGGCAGATGCTGTCACATACGCTAAGGGTGCGTCTGACTGCAACCAATCACAGGAGACAGGACAGCCGGAGGACGGGGAAAGCAGTGCATATGAATGAGCAGTAATTAGCGGCCCAGCAAGTGAAGGAGAAGCCACGGGAGCAGTGTACAGCTGCAACGGAGCCTCGGTCAGTATGAAGCGCTTTCTTCTTTTTTTTTTTTTTTTACTTTACTATTAATTTTTAATTTCACAAGTGCCTGATCCGGATCACACATCCGGAATCCAGGGCCTGGTTCTGCCCAACAATAGCCTCTGATACTCTGAAAAGAGGGCTGTTTACCCCTACGTTGACTGATAGAACGAGTTTTTTCAGTAGCTACTCTGAAAAGATGACGCAAAGTTCTGTGAACCTCCATTTTCAACAACCCACAAAGTACAGTTTCATAAGCACAGTATGATAGCCCACACACAACCCACCACATTTTATAATGGCTCACACACAGTATAATGCGCTTCACATAGACATCCAAATACTATCCCCCTCATACAGCCCAGCAAACTATATTTTGGCCCCTACACAGATCAAAACAGTATAATGGCTGCGCCACCTAATGATTAAAAAAATTACTCATCTCTCCCCATTCTCCCGCTGCTCCAATCTTTGCAGCAGGTGTCCTGAATGTTCGGCACTGGTCTGCAGAGGGTGCGTTGAAGTGACATCATTGTGCCCTCTGCACTGAGACATCAAAGCTCATAAGCACAGGGAGAATAATGGAGGAGGGAGCCGTCAGATCATTGCTTTCAATTATATTGGCATTTATCGTTCAGTTGAACGTGCAATACAGGACGGAGGAGGGTCCAGTGCAGGCCCTGGAACTGGCCCCCTGACTCACAGGTCCCTTAGCAGTAACGTGGTCTGCCGCCATGAGCGGTACACAACTGTATATATCTTTCAATTTTAAATAAATATTATATATATATATATATATATATATATAATCTAATATATAAAGCGGAGTGTGTGTGTTTGTGTGTGTGTGTGTGTGTGTGTGTGTGTGTGTGTGTGTGTATGTCCGCTAAAGGAATCCGCACTATCTCATTTACAATAACGTTTTTTTGCACAGATGACCCATGTGACCCAGGGAACGTCGTAGACTACGGTTTCACAGGAAAATTTAACCCTGCGCTTTACAGTTACTCTCCAAAAAACATGACTCCATTAAAGTGAATGGAGCCTGGAACTACAGTTTATTAATCTCAGCTGTGATTGGTTACTATAGTAACAAAGGACAGTGTTAGTATAAGAGGTAATAAGATGTCAGTGGGGAGACGGATAGAGAGAGACAGACAGGGAAAGAAAAGAGACGGAAAGCTAGAGACAGACAGAGACAGACGGTGAACGGGACAGACGGTGAACGAGACAGTGTGGAAATGAAAGCCACCTGACAGACCTGCATCATGCTAGTAGTGACATAGCCATGCTGTGATGTATGACAGCATGACCAAAATATCATGGAGTCCAAGGAAAAAATAGTGGTCAAGATTTTTCACAAAAATCTGCAGTAACTATATTTTATTGTAGATGATGATGATTATTATTATTATCGCACTATATCTTGCTTGCTGCTACACAGTGTAGATATGTGAATCCTCACATCACATGCAGCAGACACAGTTGTCGACAGTCAGAATGAATGGTCATGTGACCACTCGTATGCAATCTGCACACTCCACATTCGGAGCCCAATGTGTCAATTCATATAGTGACACATAGAGGGATAAGCCTGGAGAATCTATGTGCATATATATATATATATGTATACACATAACTATATGACACAAACCACGCACACACACACATGTACCATACATACATGGCGTATATATCTACTATAGACTCACATTGGGTGCTATATATAGTCTGCCTTAGGCCCGTTTCACACGTCAGTGAAAAACAGTGACGTTTTTCACTGGCGTGTAAAACACGCACATGTCCCTGCGTGTGCCGTGATTCACGGCACACGTGGGTTGTCTAAGTGCAATCCGGGCTCCGTTCTCCGTGGCCCGTGATTGCACTTAGTAATCAACTCACCTGTGCCCGCTCCCGCTCTCCATGGTGCTGATCGCTCCTGCGGTGCAGCATCCGGCCGGCGCTGACCCCCGCAGCAGCTGCTTCCGGGTCGGCTGTGTCGCGCATCATGAATATGCGCGACAGTAATCAGCTGGCTCAGAAGCAGCAGGGAGAACGGGCTGCAGAGGACATCGCTGGACGCCGGTTGAGTTAAAATGTTTTTTATTTTAAAAGCATGTTTTTTTTCTGGCACGTGTTTCACGGACCACACCACTGCGTGGTCCGTGGAACATCAGTGATGCCAGAAAAAATGGACATGTCTCTGTGCGGTAATCACGCACACGCGGGTACGCCGCACGGAGACACGTGCAGTGACAAATCACTGACGTGTGAGCAGACCCATTCATTATAATGGGTCTGCGTATGTCAGTGATTCTGGTACGTTTAAAAAAAGCACAAACGTACCAGAATCACTGACATGTGAAAGGGGCCTAACACAGTTTTCATTTATCTATAAGGGGTGAGAAACATGTAACAACTCTTTCTGTTACCATTGTGGATGTGAGCTGATTGCTGTGTCACAGATGAGAGAAGCTGGATCTCTGCTCTGTCACATGCTGAGAGGTCAGGTGCTGGGCAGAATACTGACAGCCATTGAATGTGCAGAGGGAGGGCAGGGGGCGTTTCTGGACACTGAGGCCGGGCAGGGGGCGTTTCTGGACACTGAGGCCGGGCAGGGGGCGTTCCTGTACACTGAGGCCGGGCAGGGGGCGTTCCTGTACACTGAGGCCGGGCAGGGGGCATTCCTGTACACTGAGGCCGGGCAGGGGGCGTTCCTGGACACTGAGGCCGGGCAGGGGGCGTTCCTGTACACTGAGGCCGGGCAGGGGGCGTTCCTGTACACTGAGGCCGGGCAGGGGGCATTCCTGTACACTGAGGCCGGGCAGGGGGCGTTTCTGGACACTGAGGCTGGGCAGGGGGTGGGGCTGGACACTGAGGCCGGGCAGGGGGCGTTCCTGTACACTGAGGCCGGGCATGGGGTGGGGCTGGACACTGAGGCCGGGCAGGGGGCGTTCCTGGACACTGAGGCCGGGCAGGGGGCGTTCCTGTACACTGAGGCCGGGCAGGGGGCGTTCCTGTACACTGAGGCCGGGCAGGGGGCGTTTCTGGACACTGAGGCTGGGCAGGGGGTGGGGCTGGACACTGAGGCCGGGCAGGGGGCGTTCCTGGACACTGAGGCCGGGCAGGGGGCGTTCCTGGACACTGAGGCTGGGCATGGGGTGGGGCTGGACACTGAGGCCGGGCAGGGGGCGTTCCTGGACACTGAGGCCGGGCAGGGGGCGTTCCTGGACACTGAGGCTGGGCACGGGGTGGGGCTGGACACTGAGGCCGGGCAGGGGGTGTTCCTGGAAACTGAGGCCGGGCAGGGGGCGTTCCTGTACACTGAGGCCGGGCAGGGGGCGTTCCTGTACACTGAGGCTGGGTGGTGCCAGCTCTGACTGAGGTTTGGCAACCAAGAATACAGGAAATTGTCATGTTTGTTGGTGCTGAATGTAAACAAGAGCTGCAGAGAATAAAGTGTGAATTCAAGAGAAACAAAAGTTAGAAAACTAAAAATAACAATGTAGGGGTGATTTATATGACAATACAGCACAGATTATCTTACAATTTTTTTTGGAGTGTATGTCGGATAACTCCTTTAGGCTATGTGCGCACTTACTGGATTTTGCCGCGGATTTTCCGCGGATTTGCTGCATGTTTCGCTGCAGAAAATGTTCATAACATCTCTGCAGTGAATCACCAGCAAATCCTATGGAGAAAAAAAATCCTGTGCGCACTGGGCGGAATTTGACAGCTGCATGTTTTGCTGCGGGAATCCCGCAGCAAAAACAAGTGCATGTCACTTCTTTTCCGCACATCGCTGCGGGATTTCACTCCATTGACTCAATGTTAATCATGAAATCCCGCAGGGAATAACGCAGGCAGCAAATTCTGTGCGGTTCACTGCGTTTTCCTGCGTTATTCCCTGCGGTATTTTGCGGTTTACCTCCGGTAATGTGCATCACTTGCTTGTGGTTTTGCAGGGAAGTAATGTCATTACAGGAAGAGGAAGCCGTGCAGAGTAAACACACACACATCACAGACACACACAGACATCACAGACATAGAACACAGACACAGACACATAGAACACATAGACACAGACACATAGAACACACATAGAAAGAAAACGGAAATATAGGAAAAAAAGAACGTGGGCTCCGCTGCATATTTACCGTCCAGCCGAGGTAAGCACACAGCGGCAGCCCGGTACTCTCAGGCTGGGGAGGGAGAGGGGCAGGGGTAATATCCCCCGCCTCACTCCCCCTCCAGCAGCCGAGAATATCAGCCGCAGCTGCCCCGGGACTGTCGCATACATTATGCGGCAGCACCGGGAGTGTCCTCGGCTCTTCTTGCCACCGTGTAGCAGTGGTGACAAGGTAATACAAGGGGTTAATGGTGATGGGGGACCACCGCCATTAACCCCAGGCTTGATCATGGCAGCGTCTATGTGACAGCTGACATGATCAACCCGTAAGTAAAGTGAAAAAAAACACAGACACCGAAAAATCCTTTATTTTAAATAAAACCAACAAGCCTCGTTCACCATTTTATTAACCCCCCCAAACAAAGCTCCGGCGTAATCCACAGGTCCGACATCCACAGCTCCGGCTCCGGCGTCCTGCACTGCTGACATCCAGCCGCGACTGTCACAGACACAGGCTGAATGCAGCAGACAGCAGAGGTAATTACCGGTCATTTCCCACGGCCGGTAATGTGAACTCACTGCCGACCGTGGGAAATGCAGCGATCTGTCCTCTATCTATCCCTCTATCTATCTGTCTGTCTATCTATCTATCCCTCTATCTATTCTTCTGTCTATCTACTATCAGAATTAAATGTATTTTTTTTTTTTTTTCTTCAATGTGCTTTATTGCATTGAATGCAATAAAGCACATCCCAACCCGCACGCGGCAAAACCGCGGCAATACCGTGAATAATACCGCGGTAAAACCGCAGCAAACCGCGGCAAACCGCATGCGGTTTTCGGGTGCGGTTTCCCGCGGTTTTTTACCGCGGGTGCGGTAATCTTTGAGGGCATGCGGAATTTTCTCAAGAAAATTCCATTTCCCAGTGCGCACAGAGCCTAAGGAAGAAACCCAGGTTGGGACAATTTGGTCACCTGGCTACAGACTTTGCAGACCTCAGCAAGCTTCCTAAATCCATTGCTATTCCTTTCTCGGTGGGTGCCCGCCAAAAGCGTGGTGCTGCTGGATTAAAGTAAGTGGCCCTGGAAGCTCTGAGGCACGGACATTCTAATCCCTGGTGAGCCAGCGGAAGGGTGAGACTCTGTTGCCTGTTACATTTGTGTTTTGCTGGTTATGTGTTACTAGAAGGTGGCCCCATTCTACGCATCGGGTATTCTAGAATTTACGTATTGTGTAGTTAATGTATGATTTTTGTGTTATATATATATATATATATATATATAGATGTTGTTGTCTGCAGTTACCAAGTGTTTGTGTAGGGCGCTGTACATGTTCTGGGCGTTGTCTGGGTGTGGCAGGGGGTGAGAGCGGTGTTGTATGTGTGTTGCGTTGTTTGTGGAGCGCTGTGTGTCTGTAGCGTTGTGTGTGTGTGTGTTGCGCGGTTTGTGTGGGTGTGGTGTGTTTTGGGGGGAGGTATGTTTTGTGCAATGTGTGTGTGTTGTGTGGTATGTGCGTATATTTATGTATGCCGCGGTGTTTGTGTGTTGGGTGTTGTGTGTGTGCAGCGTTGTCTGTGTGTGTGGGTGTCTGTGTAGGGCGGTGTTTGTGGTTCCCAGTGTGTGTGTGGTGTGTTGTGTGTGTGTGTTGGGGGGAGGTGTGCACCTCCCATCGTGCTCCATCCCCCATGCTGTGCACCCCCCATTGTGCTCCATCCGCCATGATGCGCACTCCCAAACGTTCTCCATCCGCCATGCTGCGCACTCCCAAACGTGCTCCATCCGCCATGCTGCGCACTCCCAAACGTGGTCCATCCGCCATGCTGCGCACTCCCAAACGTGCTCCATCCGCCATGCTACGCACTCCCAAACGTGCTCTATCCGCCATGCTGCGCACTCCCAAACGTGCTCCATCCGCCATGCTGCGCACTCCCAAACGTGCTTCATCCGCCATGCTGCGCAGTCCCAACCGTGCTCCATCCGCCATGCTGCGCACTCCCAAACGTGCTCCATCCCCCATGCTGCGCACTCCCCATCGTGCTCCATCCCCCAGGCTGCACACCCCCCATCGTGCTCCATCCCCCATGCTGCACCAGCATCAGCCTCTCTGCCCCCAGCATCAGCCTCTCTCCTCCCAGCATCAGCCTCTCTCCTCCCAGCATCAGCCTCTCTCCTCCCAGCATCAGACTCTCTTCTCCCAGCATCAGCCTCTCTCCTCCCAGCATCAGCCTCTCTCCTCCCAGCATCAGCCTCTCTCCTCCCAGCATCAGCCTCTCTCCTCCCAGCATCAGCCTCTCTCCTCCCAGCATCAGCCTCTCTCCTCCCAGCATCAGCCTCTCTCCTCCCAGCATCAGCCTCTCTCCTCCCAGCATCAGCCTCTCTCCTCCCAGCATCAGCCTCTCTCCTCCCAGCATCAGCCTCTCTCCTCCCAGCATCAGCCTCTCTGTCCCCAGCATCAGCCTCTCTCCTCCCAGCCTCAGCCTCTCTCCTCCCAGCCTCAGCCTCCCCCAGCATCAGCCTCTCTTCTCTCAGCCTCCCCTCTCCCAGCCTCCCTTCTCCCAGCCTCCCCCAGCATCAGCCTCCCCCTCCCAGCCTCCCCCAGCATCAGCCTCCCCCTCCCAGCCTCCCCCAGCATCAGCCTCTTGCCTCCCAGCCTCACCCAGCATCAGCCTCTCTCCTCCCAGCCTCCCCCAGCATCAGCCTCTCTCCTCCCAGCCTCCTCCAGCATCAGCCTCCCCCAGCATCAGCCTCCCCCTCCCAGCCTTCCCCGGGATCAGCCTCTCTACTCCCAGCCTCCCTCCTCCCAGTCTCCCCCAGCATCAGCCTCTCTCCTCCCAGCCTCCCCCAGCATCAGCCTCTCTCCTCTCAGCCTCCCCCAGCATCAACCTACACCCTCCCAGCCTCCCCCAGCATCAGCCTCCCCCAGCATCAGCCTCCCCCAGCATCAGCCTCTCTCCTCCCAGCATCAGCCTCTCTCCTCCCAGCATCAGCCTCTCTCCTCCCAGCATCAGCCTCTCTGTCCCCAGCATCAGCCTCTCTCCTCCCAGCCTCAGCCTCTCTCCTCCCAGCCTCAGCCTCCCCCAGCATCAGCCTCTCTTCTCTCAGCCTCCCCTCTCCCAGCCTCCCCCAGCATCAGCCTCCCCCTCCCAGCCTCCCCCAGCATCAGCCTCCCCCTCCCAGCCTCCCCCAGCATCAGCCTCTTGCCTCCCAGCCTCACCCAGCATCAGCCTCTCTCCTCCCAGCCTCCCCCAGCATCAGCCTCTCTCCTCCCAGCCTCCTCCAGCATCAGCCTCCCCCAGCATCAGCCTCCCCCTCCCAGCCTTCCCCGGGATCAGCCTCCCTCCTCCCAGTCTCCCCCAGCATCAGCCTCTCTCCTCCCAGCCTCCCCCAGCATCAGCCTCTCTCCTCTCAGCCTCCCCCAGCATCAACCTACACCCTCCCAGCCTCCCCCAGCATCAGCCTCCCCCAGCATCAGCCTCCCCCAGCATCAGCCTCCCCCAGCATCAGCCTCCCCCAGCATCAGCCTCCCCCAGCATCAGCCTACCCCAGCATGAGCCTACCCCAGCATCAGCCTCTCTCCTCCCAGCCTCCCCCAGCATCAGCCTCCCCCTCCCAGTTTTCCCCAGGATCAGCCTCTCTCCTCCCAGCCTCCCCCAGCACGCCGTGCTCCTCTGCCGACACTCACAGATCCGATCGCATACACTCACACACACACACACTCACACATCAGAACACACTCGCACACATCCGATCGCATACACTCACACACACACTGACGATATCGCACATACGCGCTCACACTCACAACATCCGGAGATACCACATGCTTCTGGCCATGTGATCCTCCGGCAGGTCCTGGAAGGTCACTCCACAGTATCGCCGCCGAGAAGCAAGCGATATCCCAGGATGTTGTGAGTGTGTGGATGCGATGTGATGGGTGTGTGAGAGTGAGTGTGATCTGATGTGTGTGTGTGTGTGTTTTTATGTGTGTGCGTGTGTGTGTTCCGCTGCTGCAGGACCTTGATGCGCTGGTAACTATGCTACCATGGTTACCAGCGTATCCCGTCCCCCGCTCGCACGGGAGCCCACACCAGCATACGGCGGCAACCCCAGCAATGTGAGGGTATGTGTCGGCTGGGTTGGCGGCGTACGCTGATGTGGGCTCCCGGGGGTACAGTACTCACCTGGGAGTCGTGGCTCCGTGTCGGTTCGGGGAATGTGTGCGGGGGGCGGGGCCAGAGCGGGGCGTGGCCGAGTTGCCAATGCGTGCAGGGTGCCGGGGCGAGAGGCCAATCCGTGGGGGGGGCGGAGCCTGGGCGAGCGGCCGGCCAATCCGTGTGCGGGCGGAGCCTGGGCGAGCGGCCAATCCGTGCGGGGGGGGCCATGGCGAGCCCAGCGGCCAATCAGCTTTGTGTCACCGTAAGGACACAATTTTGGAGCAAGACAGATAGACAGACAGAATAAGGCAATTATATCTATATATATATATGAATCCAGCGAGCCAAAGTTGTAGTAGATAAAAAGTTTCTTTAGTCTTTATTTCAATCATATTAAAAAAGATCTTTGTCCATAGCAGCATAAATGATGACAGACAGAGGTAGGAAAAGTTGCTGCTGGCGCACGGCAAGACGCGTTTCGGCTAAACCTTCATCATTGCCATGGTGTACCTTACTAACTGTGTGGGATATAAAAAGGAAAAGACCCCCTAAGGTGGGTGGTGCTATAGTTAATTAATTTATAATCAATAACACTTGTGAGCAACCACCCTAGGCCGGTTAAAAAAAAAAAGTGTATTAACCCCTTAAGAAAGAGTCAATACGCCAGCAGTAATTTTTCCTGTGTTATACAAAAAATATTTTTTACAGAACATAAGACAAAATATATATACAAAGTAATTTCATTAATGCTAGTCATTGCTACATGCAGGGAAAATGGAGGGCCCACACCAACTATATGAATTAAAGCAAAAAAAAAAAAAAATTTTTAATTAATTAATATTTTGGGGATCCAATAAAGTCTTAATATTGTGATTCCATCACCCTGTGTTGTCTGAGTAGTGTTCCGCCCACGGTTAAGGAGGTTGTGCGTTCAGTTGGGATGAGCCCTGAGCCACGCTGTCTTTCTAAAGGTGGCTGGTTCAGTGGACAAGAGCACCCACTGAGCCCCGTGTCTCCACATCCACCACTATACTGCGGTTCACTTATTGCAACTTCACTGTATCGCGGGTATTGGGAGAGGGGGCGGCAGCAGTGGTGGAGTTTCAGGATGCAGGGGCGGTGGTGGAGCAGGGCTATGCTGCGAGCGGTGCGGCGGGTGTCCCAGATGCTCACTGTGGGTGCTAGCAGGATCATCTCAGATTGAGCTATCGGCTCAGTGACGAACCAAGATCTCATCTGTGGATACGCCACCTCCGGGCGCCATTTTCCTTAAGTCCGCTGCTGGGAGATCAATGGACACCGGAGGCGGTGCACGCGCAGATGAGATCTTGAGTTCAGTCTGCGCATGCTATTATTTGAAGCCCACACCGCTGACATTTTCAGGATGGTCCCTGCCTCACCGCCTGCAGCACACGGTCTACAGTTCGGAGCATTGTCCCTGTCAACATTCTCCACCACCCCCCGGTAAGCTAGATTTGGCTTATAAGACGCGCCCATGCAAGGTGCATCTCTGCAATGTGAAAAACTACAGATAAATAATAAAGTATTGAATATGAGCGCACTTACCACCTTGACTGCTATCAGTGAGGTTAGTAATGGTGGTCTGGGGAGCTGCTGAATGCATATGGACGAATCATCAAGATCCACCGCTGGCAGCTCCCTCTGTAATTTCTGACCAATGACATTCCAGATGTGTGTGATTGGAGATAAGTCCGGAGATGCTGTAGGACATGGAAACCTGAGCAACATGTATCGTGGTGCTGTGTGGATAAGCAGCCAAGCCGCGTAAGTGCATGTATTTCTGTGCGTGGCACCCATATTGAAAACGGAATGCATCGAGATGTTTTGAAATGTTGTTTTAATCATGTGCATGTCATTGACATGTCTATCCATCCTGTTGTTTTCCATCATTTCATGAGTCCTGGGTGTTGTACTTTCAATGTTGAGTGTACAGTTAGGTCCAGAAATATTTGGACAGTGACACAATTTTCGCGAGTTGGGCTCTGCATGCCACCACATTTGATTTGAAATGAAACCTCTACAACAGAATTCAAGTGCAGATTGTAACGTTTAATTTGAAGGTTTGAACAAAAATATCTGATAGAAATTGTAGGAATTGTACACATTTCTTTACAAACACTCCACATTTTAGGAGGTCAAAAGTAATTGGACAAATAAACCAAACCCAAACAAAATATTTTTATTTTCAATATTTTGTTGCCAATCCTTTGGAGGCAATCACTGCCTTAAGTCTGGAACCCACGGACATCACCAAACGCTGGGTTTCCTCCGTCTTAGGCTGCTTTCACACATCCGGCTTGAGCTCTGTGGCTCAATCCGGCTGTGCAAGCTATGTGAACACACCTCATCCTTTGCATAAGTTTTTCCTTTGCGGCCAGTCCGGTTTTTGCCGCTTGCGGCATGCTACTGAGCATGCGCAGTGGCAGAAACCGCATGCGGCGGCCGGATGCGGTTATTGCCGCATCGCGCCGCATCCGGCCGCCATAGGCATGCATTGAAAAATGCGCCGCATCGGCCGAATGCGGCGCGATGCGTTTTTTTTTGCCGCACGAAAAAACGTGCCAGGCAACGTTCCATCCGGCCGCCGCATTGGCTAAATCTGCCGCATGCGGCAAAAACCGGACCGAACGGGAGCCCATGCGGCACAATGCAGCACTAATTAAAGTCTATGCAGAAAAAATGCAACCGGCAGCAAAAAAAAACGGTTGCGATTTTCCTGCAAAGTGCCGGATTGTGCCGCATTGCAGAAACCGGAGGTGTGAAAGCAGCCTTAATGCTTTGCCAGGCCTTTACAGCCGCAGCCTTCAGGTCTTGCTTGTTTGTGGGTCTTTCCATCGTAAGTCTGGATTTGAGCAAGTGAAATGCATGCTCAATTGGGTTAAGATCTGGTGATTGACTTGGCCATTGCAGAATGTTCCACTTTTTTGCACTCATGAACTCCTGGGTAGCTTTGGCTGTATGCTTGCGGTCATTGTCCATCTGTACTATGAAGCGCCGTCCGATCAACTTTGCGGCATTTGGCTGAATCTGGGCTGAAAGTATATCCCGGTACACTTCAGAATTCATCCGGCTACTCTTGTCTGCTGTTATGTCATCAATAAACACAAGTGACCCAGTGCCATTGAAAGCCATGCATGCCCATGCCATCACGTTGCCTCCACCATGTTTTACAGAGGATGTGGTGTGCCTTGGATCATGTGCCGTTCCCTTTCTTCTCCAAACTTTTTTCTTCCCATCATTCTGGTACAGGTTGATCTTTGTCTCATCTGTCCATAGAATACTTTTCCAGAACTGAGCTGGCTTCATGAGGTGTTTTTCAGCAAATTTAACTCTGGCCTGTCTATTTTTGGAATTGATGAATGGTTTGCATCTAGATGTGAACCCTTTGTATTTACTTTCATGGAGTCTTCTCTTTACTGTTGACTTAGAGACAGGTACACCTACTTTACTGAGAGTGTTCTGGACTTCAGTTGATGTTGTGAACGGGTTCTTCTTCACCAAAGAAAGTATGCGGCGATCATTCACCACTGTTGTCATCCGTGGGCGCCCAGGCCTTTTTGAGTTCCCAAGCTCACCAGTCAATTCCTTTTTTCTCAGAATGTACCCGACTGTTGATTTTGCTACTCCAAGCATGTCTGCTATCTCTCTGATGGATTTTTTCTTTTTTTTCAGCCTCAGGATGTTCTGCTTCACCTCAATTGAGAGTTCCTTAGACCGCATGTTGTCTGGTCACAGCAACAGCTTCCAAATGCAAAACCACACACCTGTAATCAACCACAGACCTTTTAACTACTTCATTGATTACAGGTTAACGAGGGAGACACCTTCAGAGTTAATTGCAGCCCTTAGAGTCCCTTGTCCAGTTACTTTTGGTCCCTTGAAAAAGAGGAGGCTATGCATTACAGAGCTATGATTCCTAAACCCTTTCTCCGATTTGGATGTGAAAACTCTCATATTGCAGCTGGGAGTGTGCACTTTCAGCCCATATTATATATATAATTGTATTTCTGAACATGTTTTTGTAAACAGCTAAAATAACAAAACTTGTGTCACTGTCCAAATATTTCTGGCCCTGACTGTATATAAGCAAGTGATTGCTTACCCTACATGAAGAACCTCGCCACATGGCAGCAAGATGACCGATGAGGTTCACTGTTGAGACATGTACGATGTTACATTGTGGGGTAAGTAAAGAAGAGGTTGGGGGTAACTGGAGAGAATAGAAAAAACTACAGTATGCTAAGCCCGTCGGCTGAATTATATAGAACAAGACATTGTCCTGTATTGGTAAAGTCATGGCCGCTAGAAAAGAAAGTATAATTTTACCACTTTATAACGTACTGGTACAACCAAATCTTAGGTATGTAGTCCAGTTTTAGGCAATATCTGTATAGGTTTCAATAAATATCCAGAATTATGATGCAAGGCTCAATAAAGGGTCAGGCATTGACTTACAGCAGGGGTCTCAAACTTGGCTGGGTGAATGGGCCACACATACAAACTGTTTGAATGGGGGAGGGCGCATTCTTTGCAGGGCAAAGTAGCATTTTTAGTGATACCATTTTTTTTAAACACACCTTTTGTTCAATTTTTTGGAACCTTTTTGGTGTGTTTATTTTATTTTTGTAATGTCATTCATTGTATGAGTTTTTATTAGTTTTATAGCTTGGGTTGTTATGGATGTGGCGATAACAACATGCACTTTTTTGTTTACCGTGGTTTATATATAACAGCATTTTTAGTGGCAAAAAAGTTTTTGTATTTTTTTTTGCAGTTTTATAATTTTGTTTCCTTCAATTGGCCACATTCAGTAATATTGTACTATTACAATTAGCACCATATAGTAATTCTGGTGAACATTTTGTAGTTATGTCCCTTATCCTGGCCCCCATCTTGTAGTAATGTGCCCCACTCTGGTCCTCATCTCGTAGTAATATCTCCATCCTGATTCTCATCTTGTAGTAATATCCCCATCTTGTAGTAATGTTCCCTATCCTGGTCACCTTCTTGTAGTTAAGTAATGCCCCATCATTGTCCCCATCTTGTGGTAATGAACCCTATTGTGCAATTCATCAGATACACATTTTAAAAAAAAAAAAGTTTCTTCTTACCTGTCCTCAGTTATTTCGGCGTACTCCATAGGCTCCTTGATTATCGCAGCCCAGTCCAGGCCAGCTGTGTCGGCAAGCTGACGTCAGCTACTGGCTTTTGATTGGCTGATGGCTGGTATTGATATTGCGGTGCTGAGAGCTTTTCTCTGCTCAGCAATACATTGCAATTGAATGTGCATCCAAGAACACACGTTCAGTTGAAATAAAGCGCTAATGTTGGCAGCCCCTTGGACCATGCTGCAATTATCAAGGGGTCTTCAGTGTCTGCGGGCCACATGTGGGCTGTATGTTTGAGACCTCTGAGTTACAGTGTAGAAACCTCCAGTAAGTGGCATACAGAGGCAGCTTAGTAAATAAAAAAAAAATGTTTTTGTCCCCATGTTTCAAGACATGTAACATTTTCATTTTTCGGGATCTGGGGCTGTGTGAGGGCTTATTTTTTGCGCCTCAGCTGACATTTTTACTGATCTCATATTCGTGTAGATGCGACATTTTGATCACCTGTTATTGTGGTGTTGCAGTAGTCAAACAAAACTCCATAAGGCTGGGACCACACGGGGATTACTGCGATCCCCTTGCATGACACTCTGCTCACGCTGGCAGTACAGCAGAGCCGAGTGTCATGCGAGTGTCCCTGTGACTGAGGTCCGACTGTGCGGGCGGACCTCAGCTGCGGGGGGGCGGGCCGGCACTTAAGGAGGGGCGGGCCGGTGCTGCGGAGGGGCGGGCCAGCGCTGCGGAGGGCAGGAATTTATCTCCCTCTCTCCTCCATTGCCGGCTATTGCCATTCTCGCACTGCACTAGCGGTACACCGGTGTACTGCGAGTGCAGTGCAATTTTTCTCTCGCCCCATACACTTGAATGGGTGCGAGAGAAAGAGTCTTGCGTTACAATCACACCATGCTGCGATTGTTTTCTTGGTTCGATTAGGGCTGAGAAAATAATCGCTCATGTGTGCTGACACACAGGCTAGAATTGGTCCGAGGGAATGCGATGTTTTATCACACTCCACTCACACCGTTTTTCTTGCTGTGTGTTTTAGACCTAATTCTGGCGTTTTGATTTTTTTTTCGTTATTCTATTTACCGATTGGATTAATTTATTTTATATTTTGATAGATCAGACGATTCAGACATTTCTCAACGCAGCAATACCAAATGTGTATTTTTTATTTTGAACTTGTGTTTTTATTTTTTTTTTTTTCATATTTTAAGAACTCATGACAACACATTGATGCCCTGCGATAACCTCACCAGTGTGCTGGTAATAATAATTTCCACAATTGGATGTGTTTAACCCCTTTACGACCGCCGATACGCCTTTTAACGGCGGTAAATAAGGGTACTTTTTCCGATCCGCCGCTTTTTAACGGCGGTCGGAAAAAAGGGTCTAGCGCCCCCCAGAGTCAGAAAATTTCCGGGGTCTCAGCTGCCGGGGGTAGCTGAGACCCTGGAGATCATGATTCGGGCCGGTTTTTCCGGTCCCCACTCACCTGATGACCGGTATACACCGTATACCGATCATCAAGTTATAGTAAATGACCGCGCCGGTAAAAAATGATTTATCTCCCATCTGGCATGATTAAACATGCCAGATGGGAGATAAATCTTTTTCCCGGTTCCCTCCGGTCCCCCGGTGTCCCCAAAGTGCCCCCCCCGACCCCCAACCCCCTCCCGAAAATCCAAGATGGCCGCGCGCACCGGCGATCACAGCAGCGCGCCGGCCGCATTTCCACTGTTCCTATGGTTTCTGTCGCATGTGCCATAACACATACGACAGAAACCTGCTCCCCAGGCCCCGCCGGGTCCCCCCCTACCCCCCCCTGGTGTCCCCCGGTGTCCCCCGGTGTCATACATACCGGAGTGCTGATCCCCCGCGGCCCCCTCCTCCGGCTCCTTCTCTGCAGACTCCGGTCACATGTGCCGAGCAGATGACAGCTTCCTGTGTTCAGGACGCTGGCTGCTGCTGCACAGAGTCTGCAGCTGTGACCCGGGGAGAGTGGGTGCAGATTCTTTGCACCCACTCTCCTCAAATGGAGGGTCTGCCCTCCTAGAAAATGGGGGATACGTTCCCTGAACGTGTCCCCCATATTCTAGAAGGTCCAGAGGCGACGTAGGACATCCAAATGGATTATTGTGGATTTTTTTTTTTTCTTTTCAATAAATTGGTCAATCAGGGAATGATTTGGGGAGTGTTTTTTCAAATAAATTTTTTTTTGTTGTCAATTTTTTTTTTATTACTGTCAATTAGTTATGTCGGGTATCTGATAGACGCCGTGACATAACTAATTGCTGGGCTTGATGCCAGGTGACATTACACACCTGGTATCAACCCCATTCATTACCCCGTTAGCCAACGCACCAGGGCGCGGGATGAGCTGGGGCGAAGCGCCAGAATTGGCGCATCTAATGGATGCGCCACTTCTGGGGCGGCTGCGGCCTGCTATTTTTAGGCTGGGAAGAGTCCAATAACCGTGGCTCTTCCCATCCTGAGAATACCAGACCCCAGCTGTCAGCTTCACCTTGGCTGGTGATCTAATTTGGGGGGACCCCACGTTTGTTTTTTTTTTTTAATTATTTATTTATAAATAATTAAAAAAAAAAAACAGCTTGGGGAGCCCTCCAAATTGATCACCAGACAAGGTGAAGCTGTCAGCTGTGGTTTGCAGGCTACAGCTGTCTGCTTTACCCTAGCTGGCTATCAAAAATAGGGGGGACCCCACGTCATTTATTTTAATTATTTTTTTTTTTTTTGGGCTAAATACAAGGCTAGGCATCCTTTAGTGTCACATGAAAGGCACTAAAGGGCGCCAGCTTAGAATATGCAGGGGGGTGGGACGTTATATATGTTTGACATCTATCCATTCATCCATTGTAGCATTTTACGCTGTGTGCCCACAATCAGGGTTTGCAACATTTTGGGCGCAGAGTGTTTTCCCTGCGTCCATAACGCTGCGTTGTGCAGTAGAAGCACAGTGGCAGGATTTTTAGAAATCCCGTGCCCACTGTGTTTCTTTTCTCCGCAGCATAAATCGACCTGTGGCGCAGCTTCCCGAGCCTCAGCATGTCAATTTATGCTGCGGAGATGAGTGTTCTTTGCAGGTAGAATAGAACTAAAGTCCACAGCAGCCTGAACCCAAATCGTGGGCATGGGCAGCTGCGTTCTCCCGTGGACAACACTCACATTTCTGCAGGAGGCTGACACTGGGTACTAGACGCCGTGTCGCTGGATCATGGCCACATAGCCTAAAGGCTACTTTACACGCTGCGATATCGGTCCCGATATCGCTAGCGTGGGTACCCGCCCCCATCTGTTGTGCGACACGGGCAATCGCTGCCCATGCCGCACAACATCGCGCACATGCGTCACACATACTTACCTGCCCGGCGACGTCGCTGTGACCGGCAAACCGCCTCCTTTCTAAGGGGGCGGTCCGTGTGGCGTCACAGTGACGTCACTGAGCGGCCGCCCAATAGAAGCGGAGGGGCGGAGATGAGTGGCCGGAACATCCCGCCCACCTCCTTCCTTCCTCATAGCGGCCGGGAGGCAGGTAAGGGGAGCTTCCTCGTTCCTGCGGCGTCACACATAGCGATGTGTGCTGCCGCAGGAGCGACGAACTACATCGTTACTGCTGCAGTAACGATAATCGAGAATGGACCCCCATGTCACCGATGAGCGATTTTGCACGTTTTTGCAACGATGCAAAATCGCTCATCGGTGTCACACGCAGCAACATCGCTAATGCGGCCGGATGTGCGTCACCAATTCCGTGACCCTAACGACTCCGCATTAGCGATGTCGCAGCGTGTAAAGCCCCCTTAACAGCGAGAAATTTTTTGCTACAGCAACAGTTTTGTGAAGTACCTGTGGATTCAAAATGTTTACTATACTCCTGAATAAAATCCTTGAGGGGTCCAGTTTCCAAAATGAGGTCACTTGTGGGGGGTTTCTGATGTATAGGTGCCCAAGGGGCCCTGCTAATGTGACATGGTGCGCGCAATTTACTTCAACTTTTCCAAAATTCAAATGGTGCTCCTTCCATTCCAAGCCCTCCCATTTATCCAAACAAAGGTTTTTGGCCACATGTGTGGTATCCCTGCGCTCACAAGAAATTAGATAACAACCTGTGGGGTACACGTTTTGTTGTTGCCTCTTGAAAAAGTGAAAAATGTGTCGCTAAATCAACATTTTTGTGAAAAAAATGAAAATTTCAATATGGCAACCTAAGCTTATCAAATTCTGTGAAGTATTCGTGTATTCAAAATGCTCAATATACACCTAGATTAAAGCCTTGAGGGGTCTTATTTCCAGAATGGGGTCACTTGTGGGGGACCTCCACTGCTTAGGCACCTCAGGGGTTCTCCTAATGCAACATGGCGTCCGCTATTGATTCCAGCCAATTTTGCAGTCAAATTGCACTCCTTCTCTTCTGAGCCCTGTAGTGTGCCCAAACAGTTGATTTCCACCACATACAAGATATCAACAAACTCAGGAGAAATTGCGCAATAAATTTCATGGTGATTTTTTTCCTGTTACCCTTGTGAAAAAAAAAGCTACCTGGTTGAAGTAACAATTTTGTGGTAAAATTTTATTTTTTTATTTTCATGGCTCAACGTTATAAACTTCTGTAAAGCACCTGGGGGTTCAGGGTACTCACCAAACATCAAGATAAATTCCTTGAGGGGCCTAGTTTCCAATATGGGGTCACTTGTGGTGTTTTTTTGCTGTTTACGTACCTTAGGGGTCCTCCAAATGCGACATGGTGCCCGCAATCTTTTTCAGCCAAATTTCCTTTCCAAAATTCAAATATTGCTCCTTCCGTTCCAAGCCCTCCCATTTCTCCATACAAAGGTTTCAGACCACAAGTGAGGTATCACCGCGCTCATAAAAAAGTGGGTAACAAACATTGGGGTCACATTTTTGGAATTACCTCTTGAAAAAGTGAAAAAATTGATGCTAAAGCAACATTTTTGAGAAAAAAATGAAAATTTTCAATGTGACAACGTAACGTTATCAAA